>NC_134983.1:19696969-20000000 GCF_050947335.1 Megachile rotundata
GAAAGGAAGAGCAGGGATTACTCGGTCCGAGTCGGTCAGTTTTTGCAGAACGAGGCGCGTGCCCGATTCGGAGCGAGGGGAACCGCTAGCTGGGCGGGAAAAATCAAACATCGGGCATAAAGCCAAAGGAGGGCGGAAATTTGGAACAGCTGTTGACACACTGGGTCAGGGAACCTCGAAAAAATCATCGACCCCCGTATGCTAGCCGGCTAATTTTAGGGGATACCTGCACGTCGCAATGGTGTGTGAAACGTGGACAAAACTGTGACCGAATCGCTCTCTGCGCTGAAACAATTGCCTTTGTCGTTTGGGCTTCTTTAAGAAATTAAACAGGTTTCACTGTCGGAAATGTTTGAAATGATTTTTTAAAACTATTTGCTAGTAGAGGACATAGTAGTGAACATGTATGGACATGGTCTGCATGTCCACATATTATGTTCATATGGTATGTTCATATGGTATGTTCATATGGTATGTTCATATGATATGTTCATATGGTATGAACATGTATGAAGATGGTTTGTATGTCCATATGATATAAATTCATATAGTATGAACATGTATGAAGATGGTTTGTATGTCCATATGATATAAGTTCATATAGTATGAACATGTATGAAGATGGTTTGTATGTCCATATGATATAAGTTTATATAGTATGAACATGTATGAAGATGGTCTGTATGTCCACATATGATGAGTTCATATAGTATGAACATATATGACCTTCGTCTGTATGTCCACATATGATGAGTTCATATAGTATGAACATATATGACCTTCGTCTGTATGTCCACATATGATGAGTTCATATAGTATGAACATGTATGACCATAGTCTGTATGTCCACATATGATGAGTTCATATAATATGAACATATATGACCATCGTCTGTATGTCCACATATGATGAGTTCATATAATATGAACATATATGACCATCGTCTGTATGTCCACATATGATGAGTTCATATAATATGAACATATATGACCATCGTCTGTATGTCCACATATGATGAGTTCATATAATATGAACAAATATGACCATAGTCTGTATGTCCACATAGTATAAGTTCATATAGCATCTCCAAAAGCAGATCTAAAGACTGACTAAAGAAAACATCCCAAAAGCCCCGTTATATAAACGAGTAAATGACGATTTCAGATGATGATAAAGAAAAGTACATATGTAAAGAGGCGAAGATGTACATCAATCGAAGGAAGAACAATGCACAAAAGTTGGCCGAGTGGCTTGTAGTCGGACGAGGTTCTTGGGCCCTGTACCTACGGGCTCGGCAGATGTTTCTGACGAACGAGCCCGGCTTAAGTATGAGAAAATATTGATCCTGATGCGGCATTAATTGTAACCTAAAGTGCAGTCAGACCAGATTCGGAATGCTCCTTGTAAACCTTGAACGTGGATTAAAACGAAAACTCGCTTGCTCAAAGAATATTGTACGAAAAAATTGCTATTATTATGCTATGATAAGTGAACGTTACGCGATGGGAAAGTTGCGAGGAGTTTTTGAAGTTGGACTATTGTGTTTTGTTCGAGTATATGATTTGGGAGTTTGGGGAAAGTAATAGTAGGTTTAATTCGTCGATCTTCAGATTTGGAATTTGGAATTATTTTTTGTAGAGAATCTTATAGGGAATCTTTGTAGAATTTTTAGGTTAGGATTTGTCAAGTTAGGATTTGTCGGGTTAGGATTTTATTATTTCAAGTTAGGAAAGTTTCGTCTTGGCACTTTTTGTAGGTATTGAAATTTAGAAAATTAGAAGCCTGGGAATTTTCTAGTTTAAGAACTCTAGGAGCTACTTTTCAAATTCAGAGACGTCGAGATTCTGAAATTTTTCAGTTTAGAAATACAAGTTTGGACATTCAAAAATTTATGAAGAAATTTAAAGGACTTATTCCATGTATGATATATGAAAGCACAAGATACTTCCACCTACACAAGTTCAAAAATTTCCACACAAGTTTGGACATTCAAAAATTCAGGAAGAAATTTGAAAGACTTATTTCATGTATGATATATGAAAGCACAAGATACTTCCACCTACACAAGTTCAAAAATTTCCACACAAGTTTGGACATTCAAAAATTCAGGAAGAAATTTAAAGGACTTATTCCATGCATGATATATGAAAGCACAAGATACTTCCACCTATACAGGTTCAAAAATCCACATCCACAGACTGACTCATTTAGAAATGACACAATTACCGAAATGTCCACTCTAATTTATAAAAGTTTAAGTTTCCCAAATGGGGTGATCTCCCCGCAAAAATCTGGTGCACCGAAAGTTTCCTGATTCGACACCCTCCAGTCGATAAGGGACCCTCTTTGCCAATCGCATCGTTCACCCGTTAACAGAATGTTCTGGTATCTCCGTGTAAACCCTCGTCCAGTCGAATGAGCAGTGGTATCAAAAAGCGTAACAATGAGAAAACGATGGAAGGTACTTGGCTAATCCTACGGAACGAGATGGAGTAGGCACCTTGCGAGGGGTGTAAAAGGGTGTGGTGGTCGGTGAAAAGTCAGTGAATTCGTGGACGAAGTGGTTCCGATGCGAGGGTGCAGGGGTTGGTTTCGTCCGAATCGGGGGACCTGTGGGTTCGGGATAGCTAGCGCGTGCCCTCTTCACTGGAGTAGCTTGCCTCTGAATTACCGCAGTGCCCTATCGGAAAGGGGTTAAATGCTCTTTTCTTCCAGCGTCGAGGCGTTGACCACCCTTTGCGGTGGAAAATCAACCGAGGGTTAGGTGAGACGAGCGCTAACGTCGACCCAACTCCGGTCACGTTGCTACGTGTCGTATCGGTTCAACAAATATCCTCCCAACTGATTATAAACCGTAGGGTAATCTATACGGTGACAGTTTATACTCTTCTGGGATGAATTTTTAAAGCGGGAAACTGACATTTCTGAACAAACATGTTATTAGAAGATTCTATTATAGATTGTTGACAATAGGGCTACTTGATGTTTTGGGTTTAATCTATTAGTATGTCATGGTCTTTATATGGAGAACCTTTGAAAGTTCTTTTCGTTTGCTTTTTATGGAAATAATTAATTTATGATCAATTATGATGAATCAAGTTATGGTCTGTTAGTATGTTATAGTCTCGATATGGAGAACCTTTGAAAGTTCTTTTCGTTTGCTTTTTATGGAAATAATTAATTTATGATCAATTATGATGAATCAAGTTATGATCTGTTAGTATGTTATGGTCTTCATATGGAGAACCTTTGAAAGTTCTTTTCGTTTGATTTTTGTAGAAGTAATTAATTTATGATCAATTATGATGAAGTAAGTTGTGATCATTGTGGTAGTCAGCTGAGGAGGTTGAACAAAATCATTCAATATTTTAAACATATAAGAGTTATAGTAATGTGCCAAAGCAATGTGATTATTGCTTAAAGAAATTGATATTAAACCTACTGGCATAAGATGCACACTTAATCTGAAATTAAGAATAAAATAGAACAATATATGAACGAATGATGGTACATAAATTAATGATCACATGAAAGCATCTTAATTAATTTTGCAAATTAAAGAAAACTTATGGACTATGAACTGATGGTACAAGTTTGGTGGTTTTAGCTAAAGTAGTAGTTGAAAACAGATGGGTTAAGTTAAGTAGTGGCTAACAAAACCAAGCATCCACATATGTGTAATAATTCTTTAAGAGGTTAATTCTTCATAGTATTGCAATGATGTACGATAGGAAAATAGTACATGAATAGTATATGAAGCTTTTATATTTAATAGTATATGAAGCTTTTATATTTTTAAAATATAATGAATACGCAACAAATGTTTTAATTATTAAAAGTATCAAGAATATTTCTCAACTGCTATTGTACCTTCTCAATTCTTATTATATCTCCTTAAAGTTATACCTCCTATTAAATTCGTGAAAGTTGCAAAGTATTTTTCAAACAAACTTTATGAAACAAATAAACTAGTCCATAAAGTTTATAGTAAATAGAGTTTGAAAAAAGAAATAAAAATAATATACTAGTTAGAACATGAGAATCGTTTCGACGACGTTCTCTACCTGACATTTAGCATCGACTGGTCTCGATATCTGCCGTAGGACAAAATCCGTCGGAAAGATTTTATCTGTCCCTTGGATTCTTTCCAATATCGATCCGAACGGGTCGTGAAGCAGCAGCTGCTGAGCTCATCGCAAACTTCATTAAGATCGAGTATCATTTAATAACTTATAAAGCAGCACAATAACCAATGCGTCGATACTTTAGCCGTGCACTCTCTTCAAACACGAAGAGCACGTTCGGAACCCGAAATTAATTTCGTTTCTAATTTATCAAATTTTAATATATTTATTGAGTTGTGTGGCGATGAACTGTTGGGGAAAGGTGGTAAATTTTGGCGAATTTGGGGAATTTAGAAATTTGGGAATTTGAAGATAGAGGAATTTGGAGAATTGAAGATTGAAGGAATTTAGGGATTTGGGGATTTGGGGATTTGGGGAATTGAAGATTTGGGGAATTTAGGGATTTGGGGAATTGGGGAATTAGGGGTTTAAGGATTTGGAGAATTGAAGATTTGGGGAATTTAGGGATTTGGGGATTTGGGAAATTAGGGGTTTAGGAATTTGGAGAATTGAGGATTTGGGGAATTTCGAGATTTGGAAACATGGAGAATTAGGGGTTTAGGGAATTAGAGAATTGGAAATTTAGGGAACTTAGGGATTTGGAAGCTTGGAGAATTAGGGGTTCAAGGATTTGGAGAATTGAAGACTTGGGGAATTTAGGGATTTGGAGCCTTGGAGAATTTAGTAATTTAGGTATTTGGAGAATTGAAGATTTGGGGAATTTAGGGATTTGGAGCCTTGGAGAATTTAGTAATTTAGGTATTTGGAGAATTGAAGATTTGGGGAATTTAGGGATTTGGGGATTTGGGAAATTAGGGGTTTAGGGAATTGGAGATTTGGAAATTTGGGGAATTTAGGGATTTGGAAACTTGGGGAATTAGGGGTTTAGGGAATTGGAGAATTGGAAATTTAGGGAACTTAGGGATTTGGAAACTTGGAGAATTAGGGGTTCAAGGACTTGGAGAATTGAAGTTTTGGGGAATTTAGGAATTTTGGGATTTGGAGAATTAGTGGTTTAGGAATCTGGTGAATTGAAGTTTCGGAGGTTTGCGGATTCCATACTTGGAAATTTAGGAAATTTGAAATTCGGAAATCTAGTCATTTATTTACTTGAAAATTTGGCATCTTATAAAACTACAGTTTGGAATTAAAAATTTGGATTTAGTAAACTTGAGTATATAGATACTTAAGAAATTTGAAGAGTCCATTATACGAACTGAAAATTATATTTCAAAATTCGAAAATTTCCAACTTCCACCATCTAAAAATTAAAAAATCCAAAATTATCATCATACAGCATTAAAAAACCAAATATCACACCTTAAAATTTACCAAAACCTAAAATACCTATTCTACATCACTAAATTCCATCTGTCCCAATCGCCTCAAAATCCGCAACAATTAATCCGATCGTATCATCCGTATCCAGATGTCCGATGTGAAAAGAATACGAATTTAAAAGATATTCCATCCAGGTTCACACGGTATTTGATCTAACACGTACGCAACACGAAGACGCAAGTTTTCCCGATTCCATCCGTCTTTTCTGAAAACGGAAGAAGCGGTGCACTCGCGGTCCAGGTGAGCATCCCCGAGCAGGGCTCTAAGGGCAGCCTGGAAGGGCAAGGACACGGGACGCTCGAGGGGAGGTGATTTTTCATGTCTCGATGCCACGGAACACCGACAATAGACGCGTGTCACGATCGTTGCAGCTGCTTTTGCTACTGTATTTCTCTGCTGTGCACATGGCACACGATGCCAACACGATGCGTGACTGAGATTCGAGCAAACGACAGCTTTCGCCGAGGCGAATTAACGGAGTGATTTTCACATGGAGACCG
The DNA here is from genome assembly GCF_050947335.1 of Megachile rotundata. NCBI lineage: Eukaryota > Metazoa > Arthropoda > Insecta > Hymenoptera > Megachilidae > Megachile > Megachile rotundata. The sequence goes on from NC_134983.1 coordinate 19,702,935, forward strand.
CCGGAAATTTTGTAGACGGAGCTCCCGGGGATTTCGATGCCTTTCGGCCAGAGATTTCGTCGCGTCATACTTGCACGAAGAACTAAAAATTCGACACTGACGGTTTTCAGTTATTGTACAATTATTTTTACCAATCTTACTGTTTTTAACACTCTTTGATAAAATTGTAGATTCACTTTATTTTGGATACTTTGTGGAATTATGTTGGGACACCGTGAGATTTTACTGAGGAAGGGATACTGGGATGAGATTTTGTCATTTTTGTGTGTACAGTGATTTATTGTACATGGCAGATTTGGTCAAGGTTCACTATAGGTTCAATATAACACGTCACTCAATAAGTCCCCGGTCTGACACATATATGGCGACACTGGTGACAGACCCACGTTATTTTCGAATAATACTAACCTTCAAACAGTACGTGTCAAAATTTCATGGTATTCTGACCAATAGTTTAGAAGTTACAGTCATTTTAGTACCCCCAGTTTCGTAATTTTGAAGACAATGGATAGAATTTCGTGTGTTGATTAAACACTGTTTTTTAATCGGAAAAATACTGTTGAAGCCAAAAAGTGACTTGATAAGCATTATAGGGATTCTGCACCAGGGAAATCAACTATCATCGACTGGTATGCTTAATTTAAACGCGGTCATACAAGCACCGATGATGCTGAACGCTCTGGTTGCCCAAAATCAGCAGTCGTTCCGAAAAACATAAAAAATGTCCACAAAATAGTTTTAAAGAGCCGTAAACTTAAGTTGCGTGAGATAGCTGATGCCTTGAAGATATCAGAAGGTAGTGTCTTCACAATTTTGCATGAAAATTTGGGCATGTGCAAATTGCTTTCAAAGTGGGTGCCGCGTTTGCTGTTTCACGAAGGCAATGCGCCGTGTCACAAGTCGATGAACACGATGGTTCAACTGAATGAATTACGTTTTGAATTGTTTCCTCGCACACCGTACTCCCCAGATTTAGACTCCAGCGACTACTGGCTCTTTGCAGATACGAAAAAAATGCTCCAGGGAAAGAAATTTGGCTCAAATGAAGAAGTGATTGCGGAAACTGAAGCTTATTTTGGGGGCAAAGACAAATCGTTTAATATAAAGGGAATTGAAAAGTTAGAGGAGCGTTTGAATCAATGTATCACACTGGAAGGAACGTACATTGATGATTAAAGTGGAATTTCTAAAAAAAAATTTGTTTTTCTTAGTTAGACCGGAGACTTATCGAGTGACGTGTTAAGTTCATTGGTTCACTGTTATGTGTAATACTAGTATTTTTTCTCTTTACCCAAATCCCAAAACTTCACCTCGAAATTACACAAACCCCAAAATCCCAACAAGAAACCGCGAGTCCCAAAATCTGAATCCTTGTAAATTCCCCCGTCCCGTGTCAAAGGGTCAATCAAACGAAGTGTATCGTTCCATGCATCTCAGAGAGTTCCATGTATCAAACGTCCTAGGAAACGATGGACTCGTGGTTCGAAATTCGCTGGAACAGATGCGACGGGACCGTACAATGATGTCGAAATAAATCAGTTTATCGAGACCAGGTAGGCGGGAACCTTCGGGCCGTACCTACAGTGCTCTACGAAGCATTGTGTGTTACGCTCGATCAGTGATTCTCAATCACCGCGGCTCACGGTTTAGGGCCCCCGACGAAAAGAAGGGAAGAACTTTTTGACGCATGACAAATGCACGCGCATCTTAAAAGCCTTCCTTTGTAGCCGCGTACACGCGCGAAGCTTCTATTTCCACTCGGCTCGATGTAGACAGGAGACTTTGCGAGAAACAGAGACGAGGGCTGTTTTAAAAGAACATTTTTGTTTTCTGAGCGATGCAGTGAAACGAGGGAGGTGCGTGTTTTTATTGGGGGGTGGTTCACGTTTTCTTAGGGGGTGATTGTTAACTTCTACTCTGTCACTGATTGCTGATACTGATTTTTTTTACTGATACTTCTGATTCTACTGATTTTTTTACTGATTTCTTTAGTACACTGATTTTTGACCGATTAACCCCTTTTCGTACTTTGACGAGTCTTACTCGTGACGCACTTACAGCTCAAATGTGACAACCATACTCAAAATTTGAACATTCTTCAACTTGAAATTTAAGTCCAACTATAAGTTGCATTATCGAGGATCCCTGAATATAAAATACTCACAATATTTTAATTTTCCTTGTTCGTTTTAATGTTATGGTTCTGAATAGTTGGTCCTGACTGACGCATCTGTGGAATTTTGGGACTTTGGAGTTTGTGTAATTTCGAGGTGGAATTTTGGGATTTAGGAAAATTGGGAATTTTCGGGTTTGTGTGGTTTCAGGGTGGAATTTTGGAACTTATGGAATTTTGGGGGGTTGGGGACTTATACAGTTTCTAGTTGGAATTTTAGGATTTTGGAGTTTATGTAATTTCGAGTGAAAATTTTGGGATTTACGGAATTTGGGAATTTTGGGGTTTGTGTGATTTCAGGGTGGAATTTTGGAACTTATGGAATTTGGAGGGTTTGGGACTTATATAGTTTCTAGGTGGAATTTTGGGACTTTGGGGTTTGTGTAATTTCGAGGTGGAATTTTGGGATTTAAGAAATTTGGGAATTTTGGGATTTGTGTGGTTCCAATATGGAATTTTGGGACTTACGAAATTTGGGGTGTTCTGGGACTTACACAGTTACTAGTTGGAATTTTGGGACTTTGGGGTTTATATAATTTCAAGTGGAAATTTTGAAATTTATGAAATTTAGGAATTTTGGGATTTGTGTCGTTTCAAGGTGGAATTTTGGGACTTTGGGGTTTATATAATTTCAAGTGGAAATTTTTGGATTTACGGAATTTGGGAATTTTGGGATTTGTGTCGTTTCAAGGTGGAATTTTGGAACTTACGAAATTTGGAGGATTCTAGGACTTATACAGTTTCTAGATGGAATTTTGGGACTTGAGATTTACATAGTTTCGAAGTGGAATTTTGGGATTTACGAAATTTGAGAATTTTGGGGTTTGTGTAATTTCAAGTTGGAATTTTGGAACTTCCGAGATTTGGGGGTTCTGGGACTTATACAGTTCCTAGTTGGAATTTTGGGACTTACGAAATTTGGGGAATTTGGAGTTTATACGATTTCTAATTGGAATTTTGGGACTTACACAATTTCAAGTTGAAATTTTGGAACTTTGGGACTTATGGCATTTTGAAACCTAGGAATTTGGAAACCTTTCAATTTGGAGACATATGGATTTGAAAATTTAGGGGTTTGGGGACCTAAGGATTTCTAAATATAAAAATTCTGGGGTCTACAGATTTCAGAATCTTGGAATTTGTGCATCTAGGGAGTTCTGGATACAAATCGAGAGGGATTAGAATCCTGGAAGCTAGGGATCTAGGGAATTTTGACGATTATGGGACTTTGAAATCTAGGGATTTATTCTAGGAGGTTCTACAAATTAGTAGATTTATAGATTTGTAAATGTAGAAAGTTGGAAATCTAGGGATTTCATGGTTTAGATACTTGAGGATCTAGGGACTTTATGGTCTTTACAGAGACTTTAAGTATTTAAGAATTTGGGGATCCAGGAACGTGTGCATAAAACTTGAGTTTTTGTATAGTTAAAAATGTAACAATAAGAATTTGTCAATTTGTAAATATGCAAATATGTAAATATATAAATTTGTAAATTTACAAAATTTATAAACGTATAATCTCAAAAATAAAAATTGAATAACCTAAAAATATAAAATTTCGTGAACCAAAAGTACTAATATTTGCATGCGTCCTCTAAAAGAAGCCCATCGAGCATACACTCTGAGAATCGAATGATCCTCGCGGGACCGTGGATCAACCCCGAAGCCTGCATCTTGCGCCATCAGAAGCCATCGACCCTTTCTAGAAGAATACGCATTAATTTCTATCTGCATACGCGGGCCATTATTATGTTAATCACGCAGGGTGCTTCTGCCGCCACATTTCGCGTTCCGTCTTCGAGGTGCTCTCGATTAAATGCGTTCCTCTGTCCCGGATAAAGGACATGGGAAAATTAGCGGAGAGAGCGTTCCACAGGGAACACGAGCTCCGTCAGGGTAAATGCTTTCACCTTCTCTTTCTGTCTGTTTTTTAAACATGCGCCGAGCAAATTCAACCCTTTCGAGCATCGTCAACCGCAGAGTTTCGTGTTATCGTTGCTCGTAGGGACCAGTGGGTTAATTAGACGTGTGACTTGCGTTATAATTACTGTCATGCGACGCTTTTGTTGACTGAAGGTACGGGCTTTCGCGCCGGCAAGAAAATTTATTCAATTCGCGTTCATCGACAAATACAAATATACAGTAATAAATAAAGGTGTCGTATCTTCGAGACTGAGAAATAGGACTTCTTTAATTCTTCCTTAAAAGCGAAGATCATTGGTTACTCTAAAGAGAAGGACCTTTATAATCCCATTTAGTAACAGTAGTCTTGAACAGTAGTAACAAAAACAATTTTGTTAAATTTTATTAAAACATCACAACTAATATTGCAGTTAATATTGTCATTAGAATTACAATTTTTATTATTAAAATTAAATTGACCTTACAAATTATGTACCCAGTAATCTTCATCACCAGAGACTCAACATCTTCCTCAATCTCAGAATCTTCAAATCGCAAGCATCGTTTTATAACCCAAAATCAAGGACATCATAGAATTAACCAACGTACATAGTGCAACCGAAACATCTGTCTTAACTAGCGACTTTAAAAATCCCTGAATGTACCCGCACCCATTACCAGTTACGGGGGTATTTGTTAAAAAAAGTCAGCCCGTATCCGCGGCCTGTTCCGCGTCAACACCTTGGATAAACATCTAACTGCTCGGTAGATGGAGGATACCCTCATGAACCACTTAACAGGAGCTGTGTCTTACGATCCTTCGTGTAGACATTCCTTTGCCGAATTTAAGATTCGACAACCTGAGGACTGTAACATAGTCCCGCTATATGGCCCTCGGTGGTAATATGGTTCTCTAAGCACATAACGGTTCTATAATCGTTATACGTACAAATATGTGTAATTACAATATTTGTAATTGCGTGTGTGGTAGTCTGTATGCAGTCGGCAATATAACGAGAGTGAACTTACATTTCAGGTAAATTAGCATATAAATTTCTCTACAGAATTATTAATAGATGTCACCTAAACCCAATTTCACTTTTATCTAAAATAAAATTAGACACCGTCGAATTAGACTTCTATTTGCGCAAAGTCTATACGCAACCGGTAATATAACGAGAGTGAACTCATATTTCAGGTCAATTAGCATATAAATTTCCTTTCAGAATTATTAATAAGTGTCACCTAAACCCAATCTCAATTTTATCTAAAATAAAATCAGACCCTGTGAAATTAGACTTCAATTTGCGCAAAGTCTATACGCAACCGGCAATATAACGAGAGTGAACTTACATTTCAGATAAATTACCATATAAATTTCTCTACAGAATTATTAATAGATGTCACCTAAACCCAATCCCAATTTTATCTAACACAAAATTAGACACCATGGAATTAGACTTCAATTTGCGCAAAGTCTATACGCAACCGGCAATATAACGAGAGTGAACTTACATTTCAGATAAATTACCATATAAATTTCTCTACAGAATTATTAATAGATGTCACCTAAACCCAATCCCAATTTTATCTAACACAAAATTAGACACCATGGAATTAGACTTCAATTTGCGCAAAGTCTATACACAACCGGCAATATAACGAGAGTGAACTTACATTTCAGATAAATTACCATATAAATTTCTCTACAGAATTATTAATAGATGTCACCTAAACCCAATCCCAATTTTATCTAACACAAAATTAGACACCATGGAATTAGACTTCAATTTGCGCAAAGTCTATACACAACCGGCAATATAACGAGAGTGAACTTACATTTCAGATAAATTACCATATAAATTTCTCTACAGAATTATTAATAGATATCACCTAAACCCAATTTCAATTTTATCCAAAACAAAATTGGGTCTAACTGAACAACCTAATAAAAAGGATAACCTTCCACGAATCATCCGAGGCTCCATTTTTTGCAGTTTTGCGTAAACGCGATGAACGGGAGCCCCGTGGAATTAGACTTCAATTTGCGACTTTCTTTCCGGGAACTCGTAAAAAAAAAAACTCGTAAAACGTGACACGACTTCCTCGAAGAACCTGAAGAACTCGTAGCAACCAATCCAAGCATCGAGATACGGCGTACTTCCTTCGTTTCCCCTTCGTTGTCGCTAACGATTTATTTCAACGAGCCTCTCGGATTCGATATCAACGACTTTTCGAGCCTTGAAGCACAACCTCCAACCCTTCCTACGGGACTTTCCCTTCTGCCGAAATCGTGCTACGAAAACGTCACGAGGACGACACGCGGCGAACGGTGTCCTTTTTGGTCGCCTTTGTGACTGGGCGTTCGTTCTGAAATTTGGGTTACCGAACCCGATTAACCCTTCCCACGACCACCGTCGGATGACCTGCGTGCCGAGCTGTGTTTGGGTCTCAACGAGTTAAACATCCTCCTTATGTCATGCTGCGATATCTCAACAAATGGACAGGATGTTTTTTTTACTTAATGAGTCTTTAGAAACAAATGAACATGAACCAGAAGTTACGATAAATCTGAACGGAGAATGCTTTTAATGATGACGATTGACCTAGGGACATTTAGAGGTCTACAGATATTTTGACCTACAGAAATATTTGAAGTGCTAGGGTAAAATGCAGGAATACAAGAATGTAGAGATAGGGACATAGTGATCTAGGGAAACATTGAGCCAACATAGGCCTCTGTAGACAAATGGATCCAGGCATATATGTATCTAGGAACATATGTATCTAAAAGAATAAGTATTTAGGAACGTAGGAAACTGAGGGTACGTGAATGTAGGGGTATATGAATTTACAGATTTAGACATCTAGGGAAGTATGAAAAATCTAGGAACCTAAAAAGCTAGGATTACAATGAACTAAACGTATATGAATCTAAGACCAAAAACATACAAGAATTACATACACAAAATCTTTACATGATTTAATATAAAATATTAAAAATATCTAAACAACGTGTATGTATATATCTTTATGATTAAAAATGAGCAAAATCATACAACGTACCAGATTATTAAAATCACCGAGGTGAACTTTACTCTTCGTAATTATAGAAATTAATTACTCTACCGCCACCATCATCCCCATAATATTATCGCTAATAAAGGCTTTATTAATCTCAACATCGTTTCTGGCACATTCCAAAATAATCAATAGGTTATAGAACGCTGGTAACGCACGGAAAAGGATAAAAATCGCGATAATTTGAAAATAACATTTTTATCGAAAGTTTTCGCAGTATTTTTCACGCAGGATCAAAATGATTGCGCAGTCGCTCGCAAGCGAAGCAAAAGAAGCGAAGAATGTTACGAGCAGTAGAGCAAGGAGAGTAAAAGGCGAAGCAGAAGAAGAGGAAAGCTTCGCATTCGGTCGAAGCAGGTTCGCAGCATCCCCTTGTTGCTTAGGCATCACGCAAGGGGTTGCAGCCAGTCTCGTTGCGCCTGCGCGTTCTCCCCCGTCCCCTCCTAGCCAGTACACGATCACTTCCCCCCACCCCAGAAACGCATCGAAATCTTTCGTACTCCGTCTCGTACTCGGTCAACTAACTCGCTCGCCTCTCCCTCGTTCGCTCTCTTTTTCTTCCTTTATCATCGTCTCGCTACCTTTTTCTCCCGCGAGTTACCATCAGGAGAGAGAGAAAGAGAGGGAGCGAGAGAGGAGTGGGGGGAGAGAAACGTGCACGAGCGTACGCTCGAGTTCCCCTTTCCCTTTCCCTTTCCACCGATGGTCCTGGCTATATCCTGGGTTCCCGCCATGACGAACGGGATGACACCCGAGAATTGCCGAACGCGGCCGAATCGCGACCGACGGCCGAAACGCGGGCAGCTGCGACTCCGAACGGACAAAGAATACTCTCGGAGCATACAGTCACCGCGCGGCGAGCACACTCACCACGGGGCAGTTCGCCGAACCAAAGGTACAGTGTTTTGATGCGATCGACGGAGCCGGTCGAAACGTTCACGCGTGTTTACGGTCGGCGAGTGTCGGAGCGAACGAACACGCGAACGAAAACAAGAGTGCGAGTGCGTGTAGGCGAGCGTTTGAAAAAGCAAAGAAAGAGTAAAGGAATAAACAGCAGGCCGGCTGTAGGTGATCGGTGAGCGGTGCACGGGAATGAAACGGACACGCTCGTAACGGCTCTCGTGCACACGTGTATGCCCAGCTCGTGGGCCCAGTGTCGTCGGGGCGAAGTAAACGACGCGGTGATCCCGTGTATATGTATACGTACGGTGATACGAAACGGGGAAAAGAGCGAAAGCTCGCGGTGAAAGGATATCGAAGGGACACGACACGAGGATCAGGAAGAGAAACAGTGCCGAGCGAGAGTTGTTTCGTTTGTCGCGGACGCCAGCGGTGATCGTGGATGAACGTTCGTTTCCCGGTGACCGATCGAAGGGAAATTTGGAATGTAACGTCGATAGGGTAGAAGAACGGCAACGGTAGTGGCAGTAGCTGCGGCAACGACACCGACAACGGCAACGGCAGCGACGGCGACAGGCCGACCGGACGGGTGGAGCGTGCAGCAAGAGGGAGAGAGCACGGAGGATCACTCTCGCTTTCGTTTGGCTCTCCCTCTCTATCTTTCCTTCTCTCCTCTGTCCCTCTCTCTCTCCCTCTCTTTCTGCTTCTCTCCTTTCTCCCTCGCTTGCGCGGCTGCTGCTGCTGCTGCTGCTCGTCGGCTAGTAGGAGAACGGAGAGAGAAAGAGAAAACAAGAAAGAGAGCGAGAGAGCGCCGGAGGAAGAGAAGCATCGTAAGGAAGACAAAGTTGGAGCGTGTGCTAGGGAAAGAGAGAGAGAGAGACGGAGAAAGTGAGAAACAGCTCGTCCAACCGAAGAAACCGAGGAGAAGGAGAAGGGTAAGTGCACCAGCTTAGCTAACGTTTCCGTAGATTTACCGATGCGCGGACGATACGAATCCGTTCGCGTTACGATCGCTTACGCGTTTCTCCGTTATCGTCCGCTCTGTTGTTGTTGACATTGCGCGGGAGGGTGCTTCGTCAATGACGCGATACTAGGGATGTGCGGATAACGCGACATTTCGGCTACACTCGGCCGACTTCGGATCCCTTCGGACCGGGTACTCTACGTACGGTCCTTCGGGTAGTACGAACAGTTTCGGGTAGACCGATTACGTTTCTTCGACTTGGAAGAAACCGAGACACTCTTTTCATTTCGAAATTGGCATGCGTACTGTACAAGACTGATAGTTGGCATAAATCTTGGTAGAAATCTGCATTGCACCCAACTGTCAACTTACAGAACGCGTATAGCATTTAGACTGAACTTTTCACGTTATAGAAATTTTTCAAGTTTGAAAGACTGAGGAGAATTTGGGAATTGTAAGATTTACGAAGTTGGAGACTGAAATCTATTTATCATCTTTAATGAAAAAGTAAACAATTGGTCGTTAACGAGGTCGCTAATGGATACATTTGTTATATCGCTGTAATTATCCACTTAACAGCGGAACTTATTATGAAAAATCCTTCACGGGATGTGTAATTAAAATCGAGTACTGACGAGTATACGTGTCGAATGCAGGGCAAATGCCCCTATTATAAATGTTACGAGAAAAATAAAGCAAAAAGAGGATTAAATTTCTATTCGCTAAAGAATTAACAATTCGTTAACGTCAATGTCGAACGCATCCAACTGACGCTAAACCTACCAGCGTATAATGCATACATAATTCAAAATTAAAAATAAAAAAAATATACACCGGTTAACGTTTATTCTGTTACCTTGTAATGTACACATAATTTGAAGTTAAAAATAAAGTAAATAAACAAACGAAAAATTGTTATCAATATACGCACCCCAATTTTACCTGACACACATGAAAATCATATTGACAAATTTTTTAATTAAAAAAAGACCTGGGAATTAGCTCTTTGAGACTCGTGATTTTACAGAAAATAAATTGCATTTGTTTTGTATAAATAAATGCAAGAAATGTTTGTATAAATAAATGCAAGAAAACATTAATTTTTGGAGGTGAGTTAAAACATGTCCTATGAATATGTGCTATGTATGAAAAGCTAAGTAAAATGTGAGATAATTAACCTCAAAGAGTTAACATTAAAACTACTTAACTTCACAAATTTTTTATTTTAAGTTATGAAATTGCTGTTTCAAAATTAAATTATGAATGCCAAGGTGGTTTTCTTCAAATAGATTTTGATAAAAATAAAGTGTATATAAAATTTTGTGATTAAAAAGGAATGCGCTGGGAGATTTAGCGTGAAGTGTAGTTAAAAAAGTGGTATATTAGCGATAGTCGTAGGTAAATCGTTGCAAACGGCCACGCGGAAGTTCGCACCCGCGACACGTTTCCGTCGTCCTGGTCTCTTTGCATCGTCCGGCGATCGTCACCACCGCCATCAGCATCGGCACCACCTCTACCACAATCTCACCACCACCACCAGCAGCATCACCACCGTAAGCACCACCACCACCACCACCATTGCCACCACCACCAGCGTCTCGGTCGCCACCACCACCACCAGCACCACTACCACCGCTGCCACCACTACCATTGCCGTGAACGCCTCCTGTGGTAGCCGGCGGCGATGCACGGTAGTGTCCTCGAGCACGGCGTGCACGCATCGTGCTGCGAATGTTTTACGAGTCTCGCGCGGTGCGTTAGACAAAAACGCGTAGTGTCGTCGCGAGACGAGTGACGGGCCAAAGTGCATCCCTTCGAGATTCCCGGTGCCGGTGTTTTCGAGGCTCGGCTCAAACGCTTCGTCGATAGCACGCGTAGTGTATGGGAAACAGGTTCTTAACACTTCATTCTCTTCTATATTACACGGTACCTTTACGAATACTCCACAAAATTCTCTCTTATTTATTTTTCGATTTTTAACGAGTTTTGTGTACCCGCATACGCGTATACAGGGTGAGTCATTTGAGTTTACCTGTGAACTGTTTAAACGTTTCCTGAGAAAGTTCCGCGGCAGTGTTCAGTGTGATAGTTTAACGCTCTGATTTCTAAATGTCCAATTATTTGTTACGTGCTGTGACCTTAAGAATCACCGAATGCTCGGTTATTATTTCAATTTACCGGGGTAGTATTTAATACATTTTTCATTTAAACAATGTGCAGTCCTGTCTGTTGGAAACTTGTAAATATAAATCGGTGAGAAGTGACTCATGCATAATTGCATTTCACTCAAAGTGCTTTCATATTCAAATTTTTGCATAGGATTTATAATTATTCATTTTCACCCTCGCAACGTCGTTTTACTCGGCATACAATCTTTTTCATAGTACGGTCAGATACAGGCAATGCAAAAATTCATTTTTATATTTTGATATAAATTTTTTAATATCTAAATAAATTATTTAATAAATCAATAATAATAAATTATATAATATATGAATAATAATAAATTATATAATATATGAATAATAATAAATTATATAATATATCAGTAATATTAAATTACATAATATATCAATAATAATAAATTGCATAATATATCAATAATAATAAATTGCATAATATATCAATAATAATAAATTATATAATATATCAATAGTAATATAAATTATATAATACATAAATAAAAATTATGCATAACAATTATATACAAAAATTATACATAATATATAACTCACAAATAATAAATAACAACAATATAAATTATTTAATATATTTAACCAACATTGTTCATTACATTTACATATTTATATCTAAATTATTACACCGTGCGTTTAATACGAATTTTCTTTAGAAACATTTTTAAATGCAAGTCACAGATAAATATGCCACCCTGTACACTCGCGTACGTAGATCCTTTCATTTTGTTTTTCGTCTCTAAACAGCGTTATCGACTGCGCGGTGTGGCGTTCGAAGGTGTCTTTATTTTTCTGGTGTAGTGAACGAAAACGCGTTCAAATTCCGTGTCACGACCGCGCTGCAACCGACTGTGTTTTCATCGTGCATGCGTGTGTTTCGAAATTTCGAGGTGCATCGCAAACCGCGTGGCGGGAATTTCGATCGAAATTCGTCGACGACGTAGCTGTAACTGCCAGTGCCATCGGAAGTGGAATACGTATCGTGGTGGCACACGAGGATAAGCCACGAACAATTTGACCCTGATGTATAGACGCGTACGGGTACAGAGAAAAACGCGACCCGGTAATAACGTGCAATTTGCAGTTTATGTGATAATAATCGTCCAGTATACACGCGATCGACTTCTCGGGGTCGTTAACGGTCGATTTAACGGCCCGAATTAGTGACGGAAGAAATGACCGATTTCTGGGACCCGTGCTATCTTCATTTTTTTAAAGAAAATTCCATTTTGTGTTCTCTGCGCGAGGAACCTTTAGAGGTGTGACTTTCGATACACTCTCACAGAGTATTTTGAATCATTAGGATTGGAAATTTTAAATCAGTAGGATTGGAAAATGTTAGTGTTATGTGTAGTGGGCTTAAAGTTGACATGTTCAGTAATTTTTGCTTCATCAGGAAATTGGTAGTTCAAGTAAAGTATAACCTGTACTAAATTCATTATTATATTATTAATATAACAGCATTACTATATTGTTTTTAAATTTATATTAGAACCGAGGTGCTTTTGAATTTCGGATAGATTTTTTTCAGAAAGAATCTGAATAGTCAAATTTACAGAAAGGTTACAGTCATTCAGAATAAAGTCGTTTGGAATTGAGGTTAGGTTCACTTGCAGTAGGGGTAGGTCACAGTACTTGTAAAGGTTAGTTTACTTGGATTAGAGGTTAGACTCAGAGGTCAGGTTCATACAATAGTGACTTTAACAGCAAGCTTCTAAATTCTCAACTTCCAAAATCTTCAAGTTGAAGTAAATTTCATAATTTTTTAACTGAGACTCAACAAGTATTCACCCTCTCAAAATCTTCAGATCTGACCGTGTCACGCTCAGCAAGCTTAAGACCCAATAAGATATCGATAATCGATGGTCACACCTCTAATAATCGCGGTTAAATGGAAATTAACGGCGCGTTTTGAACGGACGACGGAAACATGCAAAGTAGCCGAAGCTTTCTGTTCCGCCGTCGCGAATACGATCAATTCTTCTTTCTCTCTCTCCCGCTCTCTCTCGTTCTATTCCCGTCTTGTTCGTTTTTTCCACGGGTTCCCTTTCCTGTGGGTGTTCCTTCTTTTTTGTGTCGGCGAGCCGCGCTACGGGGGAGGGGGTAGGGGGGCGAATTTCGGCCTACTCGCTTCACGGAACGGCGGAACGGATCGGAATGGACAAGGAACTAACGTCGTGGACCGCGAGAACAACGGGCGCCAAGAGATTTACGGGCACGCACAGAGTATCCCTTTTGCCCGTTCCACGGATTTCTTTTCCTTTTTTTTCTCTCTCTCTCTCCTCTCTCTAGACGATGTTTCTTTCCGTCCCTCTCTCTCGCTCATAGGAATCGCGCGCTCGTTGGCCGGCAAAGGGTTGCCTGCGAAAGTTCGCCGCGAATCGGTTTCAACCAACTCCTAGGACACTCCTGGCGAACATTTTTATGTGCACGTGACTGAAATTTACGGACAGTGGAACTAGTGCGAAATTTATGGGCTGCTACCTTTATATAAGTTCAATATTTTTTATACTAACTAAAATATATTCTGACAGTTAACCCTTTTCGCTCGAGAGGTGACAGTCACCATTTTATTTAATACAATAATTTGAAATAAGCATTTTTAACTGATTCTATAGTATGACACGTGTGGTGTCTAAATATAGTGAAACAAACAACAGTGGAAATTATTAGTAGAGAAATAATAACCTCAAGAAAATTCATTTAACTTTTTAAGTGAGGTTTAAAGTTGCTGTTTGTAAACAGTCAAATTACCTCTGAGTGCAAGGGGTTAAATTAACACTAAATCTAGCGATATGCACGCTTACTTTGAAATTAAAAATGAAGTTTACCCTTTGCACTCTTATATAGAGTGTGACTCGACATCACATTTCTCTTGGATCTTACAAATAATTCAGATAAATAGATTGGTTAAATATATATATCTTTATTTATTTACTATTTATAATAAATGAAAAATGTATTTGTCAAATGCTTCGCACTGTTGCAATACATTTCACTGAGAACCCCTATCTTGATATATTTTTTGTAAATTAAGGAGTCGGTAAAAGAAATTGGGGAGTGCAAAGGGTTAAAGAATAAATATACAAACGAAACATAAATTAGCACACACATTTATTGTTTATCTTGATGGAAATCAATGCTGATTCCAGGGAATGTTTAACAAAATGTGTACCTTATATTAGGCGTACCGAAAAGTAATCAAAATTTCTTCGATGATTTCAAAGCTTTTCTATGAAAAATCGAAGGACTTTTTTTAGGAAGGGAACAATTGCCTTTACGCTGGAAAAAAACGTTAGAAAGTGATGGAAATTATTTTGTTGATTTAAGATTTCTTTAATAAATAAATATTTTTCGCCAGCAAACAAAATTTTGATTACTTTTCGGTACCCCTAATAATAAGAAACTTGTGGAGCGGTCTGGTAGTTTTAGTGTTAAACTTTTCGAACGAAAATAAGGTTTGCTGCCTATTGTGTAAATCGGAGCGAAATTCGATATTGAAACTGTGATGAATACTCTAGAAATAACTTAAAAGAGAAGGTCGCACAAGTTGGAATATTGAAACAGAATGATCGTAAAACGAAGTTAAATAAGGTAGTTAATTTACACGAAGCCACTAATGTGTGTCTTGCAACAACCGTGTGTCTGGAAAATCCGTGCGCGTCGTTAAAATATGTGCATGCGTGTCATAGGTTCGTCATTGCTGTCTTAGCCGATGAAGTCCGAGAAACAATCTGTTGTTTTGCTCGCAATTTAGACGAAATAGAGTACACTTTTATCGGGTATTTTTCTTTCGCAAGCATTGATAAATGTATTATTAGCTGACACACGCTAATCTCTATTAAAGTCGGCAATCTATTTCGTTTCTCTTACGTTGCTCAGATAGGAGGTCCACGTAGAGGTGGACTGCGTTATTCGTTTGGATGCGGAACGTATTCCAAACGATTTTTTTCAGCTGGAGATGGATATATTATTTGATTGTTTTGAATATGTTATACAATGCTATGTTTCTTTGATTCATGTGGTAGCATCGTTCGATGATCTCGAATGTGTGAAAGATTTAGTCTGTGTAGTATTGTCAGATGAAACGTTCACATAATATTAAATTGGAGAACAAGTGATGAAGAGTAGATTTATAAAGTTATCTAACTAACCTATCAGTAATATACGAATCTTTATAGCAATCACTAGTTATATATATAGCAAACATAAATAATATCAAAGTATGGTTAAACAGAAGTGACTGAACTAAAAATTTAATTAATAGTTATCATTAAAAACTCACCGTTATTCAAATTTCTAATCCGAAACCTAACTTAACCGTACCTTACGTTAACCTTAACATAACCAGCTTATGTTAACCTTACTCTATCTCTTATACAAAATGATACAAAAGATATTAACCTTATTAAGCGTCTCACGCAAACAAAATGATTTATAAGTTTCTAACCGTAGTACGTTTGCGAAAGATACATTCGCGTGGCGTGTAAAGTGGAAGGGGAACGGGTTAAGTAGATGTACAGAGTTTTGAGCGACGCCGATAAAGAAACAAAATATACGGTGCTCGCAGCGGTGCAGGCCGAAGCAAACACCTGTCCAACGTGGAAACAGGTATCGATGCGAACGTTAGCAACGATCCGCTCCGGATCGGGCCCGGCCTGCACGCGTATATTTACCGAATCGAAACTTCTATCAGCTTAAAACTAAAAACACTATATTTTTACATTCTCACATTTCAATTTTTAGGAGTTCGATTAGTACATTTTTTAATTTTTATATTGTGGTATTTTTTAAATTGGTAAATTTTCAAATTTAATAGTTGTATTACTAAATTTTTTGTTATTGAAATTCCCTAGATTTCACATTTTTGAGTTTTGTGCTTTCTGTGCTTCCATATTTCTAAGTTCTGTAATTTAAAAAATTGTAGTTTTCATATTTTTAAACTCCCTAATTTTCCAACTGCAGAATTCCCTAGTATACATAATTATAAATTCTCTAGTTTCCAAGGTATATTTCCTAGTACCCAAGTGACGAAATTCCCTAGTTTCTCAATCTCAAAAGCCCCTCCTTCCTATATTTCAAAATTTTCATATTCGCATTTTCTCAAGTGTACAATTCCCCAAATTTCCACATACCTAAATTCCCCACTTGGGAAAATCCCCAACTTTCCAAAACCTCCATAGTACCAAAATTCCCAAATCCACAAATTCTCAGGTCTCGAAACTTCCGAATTTCCAAACCCACAAATTCTCAAGTCTCGAAACTTCCAAATTTCCAAACCCACAAATTCTCAAGTTTCGAAACTTGCAAATTTCCAAACCCACAAATTCTCAAGTTTCAAAACTTGCAAATTTCCAAACCCACAAATTCTCAAGTTTCAAAACTTTCAAATTCCCAAACCCACAAATTTTCAAGTTTCGAAACTTCCAAATTTCCAAACCCACAAATTCTCAAGTCTCGAAACTTGCAAATTCCCAAACCCACAAATTCTCAAGCTTCGAATCTTCCAAATTCCCAAACCCACAAATTCTCAAGCTTTGAAACTTCCAAATTCCCAAACTCACAAATTCTCAAATCTCAAATCTCAAAACTTCCAAATCCACAAATTCTCAAGTCTCGAAACTTCCAAATTTCCAAACCCACAAATTCTCAAGTCCCAAAACTTCCAAATTCCTAAACCCACAAATTCTCAAGCCTCAAAACTTCCAAATTTCCAAACCCACAAATTCTCAAGTCTCAAAACTTCCAAATTCCCAAACCCACAAATTCCTAAGTCTCGAAACTTCCAAATATCAAAACCTTGAACTCCAAAAGCTCGAATTCCCCAAATTCCCCAAATTAATTTGTAAGTCCTTAAATCTCATACCGACAAATCCCCAGACGAATTTCTGAAAGACCGTATTTCGGTTCGTAAGAAACCCTGTCCAAACGCACGTGTCGGTGAATTTTTTCTGTTCCCTTTCTGTTTCGCCCTTTTTTTCGAAGCTCCTCTGCGTGGGCTGTCGGACGTCGTTGCGCGCATTAATCCGTGGTTTAGCGAACCAATTTAAATATCAGCGGCGCGCTCGACGCAATTTTATATCATTTCCGATATCATGTGCTTGTGTGGGTGGGTTTAACAGTGCGACCGCCCCCCGTAACCCCCACCATTTATCCGTCCACCTCGACGGACCGTTACGCACCTCTGTTGCACGAGGATAGCCAGCGAACAGCACCCGCTGCCGGTTATCGATACGTGTCTTCGTGGACGTCGTCGTTGCCCTCGTTCCCCCGTGCTTCGTACTCGTGCACTCTTTATTCTGTTTCGTAGCATGCCGTTCGTGTGTGATCGACCGGTACGCGAGTTACGTCGCATCGTCCCGACGTACTACGTACGATTTGCGGTATATAGCGTGAAAGTGCACGGGCGCATGCGCGCGTACGTGTTGTCGGTACTCGCGCACGTGCGTGCGTGTGTATAGCTTACATGCACGCTGCTCTTGGTGCACGATGCAGCGACTCAGGGATGGCGCGTGTATATACGAGCTTGGGTCCCATATGTGTACTCTGTTAAAATGGGCTTCAGCTGCGAAATCGATTTTGACTTTTTCATGCGTTGTTACGGAGAATGCTTTGCTTTTTGCAGCGAGATCGTTCAGGGGTCGTTGGAAAACTGCGCGTTCTAATACATTTACTCTCCGATATTTCGGAGTGTGTAGGAATGTACGTTTCAGACTTTTTGATGGTCGGTTGCGATGTTTGCTCTCTGTTCGGTTTTATTACTTTTATGATTCGTTTATTTCTTTCGTTATTTTTTGAAATAAACGTGAGGGATTGATTAGTCCCGTAATTAGAAATTGATTATTGTGGTAGTTGAAACAGAACATTGATACGGAGTGAGTAATTTAAAACATGTCTTTCTCGAGGAGTTATTTTTGTTAGTCTTACGGTGTGCGTCACATATTCGTGCAAGTTTCAATTGTGTATTTATGGATGTGGGCTCGCATTATATTGCACGAAGTAATATATAGGATTTAGTTACAATATCAATATTTATTTATTTTTATTACAATATCAATACATTAGATTGTGTCGAAATACTACTTATTATATCACTATGAGGGAGGATAAGTTAATTCATTAAAATATGACGTGTGGCGATATAACAAGAGATCTAACAGTGGGTATTATAACGAATGAAAATTCGATATGCGACGATGCAAGGCGATATACGACGCATGCGTGATGTAATACTACCTTGGTATTATGACGCCTATGAATGACACGCGGTGATCTAATGCGTGGCGATAGAATGCGTTACGATACGACGTATCGAAGATATTATGCGTCGCAACATGTTGTGACAGTACGATCAGTGTGAGTTCACCACGCAGCGCAAAAGCAGGTTGCAATACGATTTATCAAAATAAAATGTATGGCGATATAACGCGTGGAACTGTGTCACGTGGCGATATATCGTGTGGTAGTACACCGTACAGTGATTTTAACGTATGGAAATGCAATGCATGGCGATATAATGTGTGGAAAAGTATAAATTGAGGAAAAAGAGCACGTGGCGATATAACACGAGGAGAAGCTTCTGCAAGTTTAGTCAAATGCAATGCGCGGTAATGCATGGTGATACAATGCGTGGCGATATAACGCGTGGAAAATTACAATTTGAGGAAAAAGAGCGCGTGGCGATATAACGCGAGGAAAAGTTTATGCAAATTTACACAAATGCAATGCGTGGTAATGCATGGTGATACAATGCGTGGCAATATAACGCGTGGAAAATTACAATTTGAGGAAAAAGAACTCGTGGCGATATAACGCGAGGAAAAGTTTATGCAAGTTTACGCAAATGAAATGCGTGGTGATGCATGATGATACAATGCGTGGCAATATAACGCGTGGAAAATTACAATTTGAGGAAAAAGAACTCGTGGCGATATAACGCGAGGAAAAGTTTATGCAAGTTAATGCAAATGCAATGCGTGGTAATGCACGGTGATACAATGCGTGGCGATATAACGCGTGGAAAGTATAACTTAAAGAAAAAGAGCACGTGGCGATATAACACGTGGAAAATTTAATGCAAGGAAGTACAACGCATGGCGATCCATGTACATAGTGTCGTAAAAGCGTCCGGTCCAAGCGATTTCGACGCCTGTGTACGGCAGCAACAAGTGACCCGGTCTTTCCTGGGAACCGTATCCACATTTGCGGCACTCGTGCATTTTCGGCCAGTTCTATTGACCACGCCGTCGCGTCGTGAAGCAACGAAAGCTGAAATGAATTTATCGTCCAGAGAAATTAGAAGCTCTATTTTCTCATGATCGTTCTAGTCTCCATATGCAGAAATCCAAGTCCAATACTTCAGCGAATTG
Organism: Megachile rotundata; assembly: GCF_050947335.1. NCBI lineage: Eukaryota > Metazoa > Arthropoda > Insecta > Hymenoptera > Megachilidae > Megachile > Megachile rotundata. Next base: position 19,722,522 of record NC_134983.1, read on the forward strand.
TTTCGTAGGTCCATATTTTCGTCTAATTAACTCGATTCCATGAACTCGAAGCGGTTGTTGACGAATCGCGTGAATCGATAATCGGTGAAATGGTACGTGCCGTGTAACGGTGCGCCTCGGCATCAAAGAGAGGTTATCAATGGCGTAGTATGCGTGGCTGTAGTTTTCAGCGGATGAATAAGTTATATATTCCCGACGTTGCTAGTAATCGCCGCTACAAAAACAGTATTGTTATGACTCGAGTAAGTGGATGACGTCAGTTATCACGGTCTCTTTCTTCGCTATTTATTGCTACTTAACGCGGGAGTAAATACTGTTTTACGATGCCACGGTTTTTGTCTCGATTTTCTTCGCCACTGTTTTGCATCTCTTCGCATTGTTGTTCGTTTGCAGTTCGTTTTACGTCGATGCGCGCGACACGTGCTCGCGTCAGACATTGGGACAATATTTATCGTCCTACAGATCCAGATAAACTTCCCCTAAGTTCGATCTTACCGCGCGAACGTTATCGAGACTTTGCGCGACGTTAATGTTCAACCTGGGCCCACGATTTATGCCCCAACCCGATCGACCCGCGACGATAAATTTCCTGCAAATTGGGTTTGCCGATGTACGACGCCGTAGATTTAAGTTTGTTGATATTTTGCCTTTCGTTTCGTTTTCTTATCGGCTCATTGCTTTCGAGCAATGCTTCAGCCAACGCGGCTTAGAGTTATACTCCGGCATAGTCGGTTCGGAGTTTCGTTTCGGTATAGTCAGTTCGGTGTTACGCTTCGGTATAGTCGGTTCGGAGCTGCAATGTTTTCAAATGATACTTTCAACTTGTTAGTCTCAATTTATTAGTTTTAACTTGTTTGTCTCAATTTGTTAGTTGTTACTCTCAATCTGGTTTTAATTTAATAATATTAGATTTCAGCAATTTTCAAGCTATGTAAGGTTTGAACTTTAACAACCTTTCAACTATGATTTATTAATTTTTAAGAATCTCTGGCATGATCTCAGTATGTGGGATCACACTATGTTCCAATATGACATTTTCTACTATCACACATCTATAACCATAGATGATATGGTCAAGTAAGAACACTAATACCAAAATAAATTTCATTTAGGACATTAAAAAAATACATGATGGTATAATGGTCATGTAATACTAAAATATTCTGTGTTATCTACACCACATTTGTTTAAAACTTTTTGCGTATATCTTAGAAACTAAGGTCGAGAGATGATTACATATATAAAGAGAGTTACTTAGAACTATGTCCTTGACAAAATACTTCAAGGTCATTGAAATTGGTGCATCATATACCTCCTTGATAACAATTCTCACATTCAACATATTTTTGCTAATATTTTCGAAACTAAAGCTCAACGGGGATTATATGTAGAGAGAAAAATTGTTCAGAATGACGTCCTTGATGACATATTTCAAGGTCATAAAAATTGATAACCTTTGCACCCTTCTGTAAATAATTTTCTCTTTTATCATATTTTTGCTAATATCTTCAAAGTTAGGGCTCAACGGGGATTATATGTGAATAGAAAAATTGTTCAAAATGATGTCCTTGATAACATATTTCAAGGTCATCAAAATTGATAAATCCTGCACCCTTCTGTAAATAATTTTCACTTTTCCCATATTCTTGTTAATATCTTCAAAATTAAAGCCTAACGGCGGTTGTACATGGAGAGAAAAATTGTTCAGAATATCTTCCTTGACAATATATTTCAAGGTCATAAAGATTGGAGCAGTATGTATCTCCCTATAAAAAAATTCCCACATTGTCCACATTATCCACATTTTTGCCAATACCTTCAAAACTAAAGCCCAACGGCGGTTGTACATAGAGAGAAAACTTGTTCAGAATATCTTCCTTGACAATATATTTCAAGGTCATAAAGATTGGAGCAGTATGTATCTCCCTATAAAAAAATTCCCACATTGTCCACATTATCCACATTTTTGCCAATACCTTCAAAACTAAAGCCCAACGGCGGTTGTACATAGAGAGAAAACTTGTTCAGAATATCTTCCTTGATAATATATTTCAAGGTCATAAAGATTGGAGCAGTATGTACCTCCCTATAAAAAAATTCCCACATTTTCCACATTACCCACATTTTTGCCAATACCTTCAAAACTAAAGCCCAGCAGCCAATGTACCTACAGAGAAAAATTGTTCAGAACATCGTCCTTGACAATATATTTCAAGGTCATCAAAATTGATAAGCCTTTTACCCTCCTGTAAATAATTATCGCTTTTTCCATATTTTTGCTGATATCTCCAAAATTAAAGCCCAACAGCGGTTATACATAGAGAACAAAATTGTTCAGAATACCGTCCTTGACGATATATTTCAAGGTCATCGAAATGCATATTCAGTAAAATTGAATTTCGAAGCAAGTACGATTTTTAGCGAAGGGCACCGAGTCGTACGGACACGGGCGTGCGCCCGTACGAACGCGTGCATTCGTTGAGCGCATGTGTACGAATCGTGTGGCGTGTGCGTGTGTGCGTGGGACCTTGAATCAAGCAGCCTTTGTCGCGAGAGTCGAGCGGGCGCGGGTGCGCGCGCTCGCCACCACGAGGTCGGCGAAAGTGTACCCGGAGCTTTTTTGCTCGGACGCCGCCGGGAGAGCTGCTTTTTTTTTATTCGCGTTTCCTTTTTTCGGGCTAGCGAACGGGGCGAACAGCGGACCGACCGCCATTTTTGCTTCGCCGTAATGCCGGAATTAGCGCGGCACCGTCGCGAAAAACGCGCCTTATCGCGGATTTACGCTCGCGGAAACGAAGATAAGCGGAACCGACGTCACCCGAATAACAATTACCCTCCTGTCGTGCTCCGTTTTACGGGTCGACCTCACGACCCCGTCATGGGTCGCGGGGACACCCCGTCGATTCTTGTCGATCAAGGTGCACCGTTACGGTGAATTTTCGATGACTCAATCTTTATTTGTTCTATGAGAAATAAATGTAAATATATAACAAACCCATGTGTTAGTATGAGGAATTTTTTGGGGGGACTTATATGGATATTATATATTTACTATATTCTAATAGTAACTAATAATATTTTGTTATAATAAAAATAAGAATACATGTCTTCATATTGCAAATTTTAGTATGGTACTCATATGAGTACAATTGTACAGACATTCAATGCTTTATTAAGTAAATAAAATCTTTTTTTATAATAAAAATATTAATACATGTCTTCATGTTACAAATTTTAGTACTGTACTCATGTGAGTACACTGGGAGCACATGTGGACATTTCATGTTTTGTGAAAGTCAGCGAATATACTTAAGTAAGTACACTCAGACAAAATGAGTTAACACTGCATTTATGGAACACATCAAAATGATTTAACATCTTAGATTTATTTTAAATTTTGCAAATATAGTTTTCATCAAAGAGTAACTTCGAAATGAAGAATTCTGTAAATTGTATAAATTTAGTTATTCCCTGAAAATTTATAAATGCGATGATGCTGATTATTAATAGAATTGAAGAAGTAGAAGAAAAATTAGAAATGTATAGAAATTTCAAAAGTGTAGCTAAGTGTAGCTGAAAAGAGAAGAAAAATTGAAAGTGTATAGAACTTTGAAAAGTGTAGATAGAAAAGTATAAATTGAAAAATTTGGAATGCACTAAGCAGGCGAGTGTCCGTTTACGGCAATTCCGAAGACCGCTTCTGTTCAAGGTAGTCGCGTATTGGAAAGGGAGCAAAGGGCCAGAACGGTCGTTCGGCCGGTTACCGCGAAACCGCGTGCAAAAGCGTCGACACGAAATTCGCCCGCGTCACGATAACGCGGCGCGACGCTAAACCCGAGTGAAACAAAGGAGTTCGAGCCAGCCGTCTATACGCTACTATACTTATAGTGTACTATACTGCTCGATACGGTCTCGCGATAATAACGAAACGAGACGCACAGAATTCCGCGACGTCGTTCCTTGTGAAAAAGAAACATGGAACATGAATGTTCACTGTTATTCGAATGGTGGTTCAATTTTTTTCACCCTCTAAAAAGTTAGTATACTCTCTAAAAAGATAGTAGAAAAGATCTTAAAGAAACGAGCTAAAAAATTTTAGTTTAGGAGGTCGTTCAAGATAATTCTGTCGGCACAAGATATGAATCAATGTTTTGAAAAAAAATTACTTTCTGAGTTTCACCCTTCAGAAAATTATTATATTGTGTACAAAACCATTCTATCAAGGTTTGAGAATTTTTCTTATTAGAAATGAACAATTTTTATTTCAGTCATTAATTATGGTACAGGTATCAGTTTTGCAAATGGCGTACGAGGGCTAAACTGAAATGAGGTATATGCGCCCTGATAATCTGATCTCGTTTCAAAACTAAGCTCGTGTTGGGTATGATATTACAATAGTTTTAATCGGACGATGTAACTAATTCTGTTTACATGGTTTTAAATACCTTGTGTCATACAGTTCATTGGCTGTGTTCTTTCAAACAAAAATTATTCCCAAATTTTTTTCTTGGAATGGAAGCATTGTATCAAAAACTTGTATAGAACATTTTTGAAGCGTTATTAAACGCAGAATCTTCTGATACCTCAATCATCATGCTACGTTATGTACATCGTTCACAATTCAAGAATGTCTGACATCCTCCGTCTGAGTAGACGAGTTTGCTTCAGATTAATTTTTCTCAAAAAGGAAGCTTCATATGAGAAACTTGTATAGAACATTTTTGAAGCGTTATTAAGTGCAGAATCTTCTGATACCTCGATCATCATGATACGTTACGTACATCGTTCACAATTTGAGAATGTCTCGCATACTCTGTTTCTTTGAACGACTAATAAGACTAACTGCTTCAGACTAATTTTTCTCTAAAATGAAGCTTCATATTGGAAATTTGTATATGACATTTTTGAAGCGTTATTCAATGCAGAATTCACTGATACCTTGATTATTGTTCTACGTCATGTATATCTTTTGCAATTCAAGAATGTCTCACATGCTCCGTTTCTTCGAAAGAGTTTGCTTCAAAATAACTTTTCTCAAAAACGAAGCTTTATATTGAAAATTTGTATAGCACATTTTTAAAGCGTTATTAAATGCCGAATCTCCTGATACCTCGATCATCGTGCTACGTTACGTACATCGTCCACAATTGAAGAATGTCTCACATACTCCGTTTCTTCGAACAAGCCTGCTTCAGAATAACATTCCTCAAAAACGAAGCTTCGTATTGAAAATTTGTATATCACACTTTTGAAGCGTTATTAAATGCAGAATCTCCTGATACCTCAATCATCATGCTACGTTACGTACATCGTCCACAATTGAAGAATGCCTCACATCCTCCATTTCTTCGAACGAGTCCGCTTCAGAATAACATTCCTCAAAAACGAAGCTTCGTATTGAAAATTTGTATACCACATTCTTGAAGCGTTATTTAATGCGGAATCTTCTGATAGGTCGCTGACGTCTGCACGCCTTAATCACGCAGTAATATTCCGCTCGGCAGAAAGGGCAACACGCAGGTTTCGTTAGCTCTCGGTTTTTTCGATGGCGCGCACTCGTCGCCGTCTAATATTAATTCCAAGCGCGCGGAATCTCCGATCTCTTTCTGTTGGCCAGCTGGTTTGTACACGGTTCTGGGAAGCCGCGTCCTGCGTGCCGACGACGGGATATATCGCTCGGTGTCGCTACGCTCGCGACGACGAGGAGCGCGCGCGCTATTGAATTTTTGTACGCGCTTACAAAGCCGGGCCTACGGTCGATTCGACGAAAGTGCAACTCGACCAGGCGCCAGCTGTTCTCCTCTTTCCGCCGCTCCGCGTCTCGACGCCTAGCCTTTTCGAAATTTTCGTCTCGTCATCGTCTTGTGTTCCTCTTCCGCTTAGACCTATCGATCTTGCCATTCCATGAAATTCGTGCTACATACTTCTCTTCATTTTCGGAAAGATATGTTTTTTTGTACTTTGATCTGCATTTTAATGCACTGAGTTTAGTAACATTTATGATAAATGTTCATTGTACTTATTATTCTTATAAACCATTCACTTATAATTTTCTAAACCATTCATAATATACTTATAATACTACCTTGACAACAGAGAGTGTTCTATATATCGTCTATTTAAAAAAAAAATGTTTTTAATAATTTAAACAAGGAGTTGCACTAAATATTGTTTAAACCCATCACTACTAATATACATGTAATCCTCCTTTGACAATAGACAATGTTCCATACATTCTTTCCTCCATTTTCAAAGAATTTATTTTTAATAATTTGACTCATGATGCTTTGCACTCGATGCACCGTTCAGTATAGACGTTTAATACAATTCGTGATGAATATTGCTTAAATACATCACTAGTAATATACTTATAATCCTCCTTCGACAGCAGACAATGTTCCATACATTCTTTTCTCCATTTTCAAAGAATTTATTTTTAATAATTTGACTCATGATTCTTTGCATTCGATGCACCGTTCAGTATAGACGTTTAATACAATTCATGATGAATATTGCTTAAATCCATCACTACTAATATTCTTATAATCCTCCTTCGACAACAGACAATGTTTCATACATTCTTTTTTCCATTTTCAAAGAATTTATTTTTAATAATTTGACTCATGATTCTTTGCACTTGATGCACCGTTCAGTATAGACGTTTAATACAATTCATGATGAATATTGTTTAAATCCTTCACTACTAATATACTTATAATCCTCCTTCGACAACAGACAATGTTCCATACATTCTTTTCTCCATTTTCAAAACAATTTATTTTTAATACCTTGACTCTTTACACTAGAAGTTAAGACGATGTGGAGTATACAGACTCTTTTTGGATCCACCAGATCAATATTAAAATATGCAGGTTGGCCAGGAAATCAAATTCTAACTCGAAAGATTCGACTTGCAAGTTTCGAAAGAGTTTGATTTGTAAGCGTGGTTTCGTAAACTCCCGACTACATTGTCTCACGTTCTAGGTCCCACGCCCAACAGCCCAAACCAGAAGAGCCAAGAAAACGCATTAAAAATTGATTTTAACCTACATCGCACGTGACAGTGCACCGTGATATCGTCGAACGAGTTTCACGACCTTTAAAGATTAAAGTTCGCGGTATTCAGTCTAGTCTCGATTTATGAACAAGCAGGAAAGTTCAATCGCCTGTGGTCTCCACGTGCAGATGTTTCGAAATCGACAGATGTCTCGTGACTTCCAACTGGTTGCCGAATTCGCTCGGTTTTCGCGATTTCCATTCGGAAGCCTTGATATTCATCGATCGTGATAGAATTCTTCGGTGCTCGTTGAGTGTGTTTCGAGAATGCGTTTTGTAGTTCGTTTCAGAATTCTTGGCTAGGTCTTTTTCTTTCTTCTCTCCGGGTGTTGTTATTTTTGAAGCGCTGGAGCCTCCTTCAGGAACATTCGAACTGGTACAATTTGTATTTGTCCCATGCACAAGATTTTACGTTTATCTGCTTTTACCAGCTTTATGTCTTTTTTTACAAATTATGTTATTGTCAATCTTGTTAGATTTTAATGAATGTTCAATTTAAAACATTTTTAAAATCAACCCTTATAAACAATTAAGATAAATAGTTTGGTTGAATATACATATACATTTTGCATATATTTTATATATATTTTCATTCATTTTCTATTTACAGTAAATAAAAAATGTATCTGTTACATAGTCAGCATTATTGTAATACATTTAATTGAAAATCCCTATCTTGATCTATTTTATAAATTAAAGAGTTGGTTGGTGAAAGAAATTGAAGAGTGCAAGGTTTTGAAAAATGAGTGATTAAAGTCTCTTCAATTTTTGTTGAAACACTTTAAAAAATTAAGAAGAAATATTTTTTTTAAATTTTTTAAAACAAAATAATTTAAACCAAACCTAAAATGTAAACCCAAAAGAATTTACACAAGTGTGTAATTTATACTTGAAAGGTTTTAAAAATTGACTGATTAAAGTCCCTTCAATTTTTGTCAAAATACATTAAAAAATTAAGAAGAATCATTTTACTTAAACTTCTTAAAACAAAATAATTTAAACCAAACCTAAAATGTGAACCCAAAAGAATTTACACAAGTGTGTAATTTAAACTTGAAAGGTTTTAAAAATTGACTGATTAAACTCCCTTCAATTTTTGTCAAAATACATTAAAAAATTAAGAAGAACCATTTTATTTAAACTTCCTAAAACAAAATAATTTAAACAAAACCTAAAATGTAAACCCAAAATAATTTACACAAATGTACAATTTACACTTGAAAGGTTTTAAAAATTGACTGATTAAAGTCCCTTCAATTTTTGTGAAAATACATTAAAAAATTAAGAAGAATCATTTTATTAAACTTCTTAAAACAAAATAATTTAAACAAAACCTAAAATGTAAGCCTAAAATAATTCGCACAAATGTACGATTTACCCCTGATTCGAAATTAAAAGAACAGAGATGAAATCGAAGAAAAATAACTCTGTAAAAAAAGAAAAGAAAATTGCGAAGAAAGTTTAAGCGAGTAATTTCCCGAAAGGGTTGAATCGCCACGTGGTAAGCGAAAGTGCACGACGAACGACAGTGCAAGTTTCCAACGATAGCGAAAGCTCCCGACGTGGCGGCCACAGCTGTAAAGCTATTAGAGAGAGAGTTTTGCGGCGGGTCGTTGGAAAAGCGGCCAAGAGAGACAGCGGGAGAGAGAAAGAGAGAGAATTATCGTTCTCTCTATGTACACCAGCCATTATGTGCATCCAGCAGCGATGCAAAAGCTCGCTGTCGGTGTGCATCACCGTGTGCCCGGCACGCGTGTGCAAATCTACGTGTTACATGATGGAGTTGAGAGTATACCGTGTACTACTATGTGCCATCATCGCCAGCCAGAGAGAAAGAGAACGTCAAGGGATCAGAAAGGGAGGTTAAATGCCGGTCGATATCTCACGGAGGACCAATGTCGCTTTGCTTTTTGGCGATGGCTTCGAACCGCTCCCGAACAAAACAAATTTCCATCAATGTTTCTTTTTTGTGTCTTTTGAATTTTGAATTTTGGATGAAGAGTTTATGTGAACAGTGTTGAAAATGTAACATTCTATGAAGATTATTAATGTTGTAACATTATATGTGTTGGAACAATTAGTTAGGGGATGAACAGTTTATATAAACAATGTTAAAAATATAACGTTCTATGAAGATTATTAATGTTGTAAATCAAACATTATATGTGTAGGAACAATTAATTTGTTAGAGGATGAACAGTTTATATGAACAATGTTAAAAATGTAACGTTCTATGAAGATTATTAATGTTGTAAATTAAACATTATATGTGTAGAAACAGTTAATTAGTTAGGGGATGAACAGTTTATATAAACAATGTTAAAAATGTAACATTCTATGAAGATTATTAGTGTTGTAAATCAAACATTATATTTGTAGGAATAATTAAACATGAGACTACATTATTGTATCATTAAAAATGAATAGCTATAGAAATCATATTTTTAAACTTTACTGAATGATTTTATAACTGAAATATAATTAGATGTCATGTTAAAATTAATCATAAACTTGATGTATTATATTAATAGTAAAAAAAATAATCACAAACTTGAAATATTATATTAATAGCAAAAAATTAATCAGAAACTTGAAATATTATATTAATAGAAAAAAATTAATCAGAGACTTGAAATATTATATTAATAGCAAAAAATTAATCACAGACTTGAAATATTATATTAATAGCAAAAAATTAATCACAAACTTGAAATATCATATTAACATGTAAAAAATAATTACAAACTTGAAATATTATATTAACATGTAAAAAATAATTCCAAACTTGAAATATTAATATCAAAAAAAGATTCCAAACTAGAAATACTAATATTAAAAAATAATTCCAAACTAGAAATACTAATATTAAAAAATAATTCCAAACTTGAAATACTGATATTAAAAATTAATTCCAAACTTGAAATATTAATAATAAAAAAGAATTCCAAACTAGAAATACTAATATTAAAAAATAATTCCAAACTAGAAATACTAATATTAAAAAAGAATTCCAAACTACAAATACTAATATTAAAAATTAATTCCAAACTTGAAATATTAATAATAAAAAAGAATTCCAAACCCGAAATACTAATATTAAAAAAGAATTCCAAACCCGAAATACTAATATTAAAAAATAATTCCAAACTACAAATACTAATATTAAAAATTAATTCCAAACTTGAAATATTAATAATAAAAAAGAATTCCAAACCCGAAATACTAATATTAAAAAATAATTCCAAACCCGAAATACTAACATTAAAAAAGAATTCCAAACTAGAAATACTAATATTAAAAAAGAATTCCAAACCCGAAATACTAACACTAAAAAACAATTCCAAACTTAAAGTATCAATAATAAAAAATCCTCCCAAACATCAAAAAACGAACGACCATAAAACACACCACAAAACCGTGATCATAAAACGAAAAATCGAGCAAGAAGATGAATCATGCATGTAAAGATAAAACGAGTTAACGAAGGAAGAAACGAGAAACGCGAAAAGCTCATAGCCATCGTCATCGCTCTCTAAGCAACGTGAATGAACCGTCCGGGTATTAGAGTACAACATTCGCGGGTATCAAAGCGAGCGAGTAGGTGTGCAGACACGCCGAACGTAATAGTAACCTTGGCTTTAGCGATGGTCACGTTATGGTAACGTCTATGACACGTTCCCACGTAGTCGCGTGTCACGTTCTAGCTTACGATCGCCTCACGTGACCACGGTGAAAGGGGAGGGTTAAACGAGCCTTGTCATCGGCCTTTTTATCTCCTCATACTTTTCTTCTTCTTTTTCTTTTTATTTTCTCTTTCGTTATACGATTCTGGCTATCGCGTTTGCACCTTCATCTACGAAATATTTCTTACTTGCATTCGAATTTTAACGAAATATTTTTCCTTGTACTTGATTCAATTTTTGTGATCTTTTAGAGAGATTGCAAGTTAGGTTTGTTTGAAGCCTTTCTCTTTTGTATGTCATTGAGATTTAATGAATTTTTTTAATAGTACTTGAAACATGTTTGTGAAAATGAAAACGAGATGTGATATTGAAGGTTCAATAAATTTGTATAAATTTCATAAATGATAAGATAAATTTCATAAATAAACCATGATAATATCTAACACGCAAATATATATTTTCTGTTCCAGATCGTACAAATCAATCGCCTTCTAACAAGCCACATTAACCTCAAGTGATTTCTATTTTCTTACGAAGCGCGAAAGAAGTAATTAGTGTGTTTATATCGACGTAAAGATACAAAAAGTAAAAACGAAAAAAAAAGCAAGAAGTAGAAGAGGAAGTAAAAAAATATTCGAAGAGCTTAGGTTCAGAAGAGGAAGACAAAACATTAAGAGCTATAGTAATCTAATTAGTGTACAAAGTATATCTGAAACAAAAAGAAAAAAAAAGCTAAAGTCCGCCAGTGCCAAATCGAAAGACGAGAATAACAAAAGGGAAACAAAGACGATTATAATAACAAAAAGTAAAAAAAAAAAAAAAAAAAAAATAGAGGAAGAGGAAGACACGAAGACAAAAGAGTATAAAAACTATTGCGCGAAGAAAAAGAAGGATAAAAAAAAACCGTAAACCAAAGAATCTACCATTTCTTTTTTCTACTAATCACTCAGCAAGCTAACGATATACACTCGGTAACCAGCGAGGGATCGAGCGAGCTATAGCGATCGCTCGAAATCGCGAACAGATTAATTAAGCGGGAATAGCCGAACCGACAAAGTTTTCTAAGCTATAAGGAGTTCTATGTAATAAGCGAGTAATAAACTAAAGTAAGATTAAAGTTTTCATTTTTTTAAACAAACGGACGCACCTACTAGAGAGGAAGAGAGAGTGCGAGAGAGCGAACGAGAGAGAGAGAAAGAGAGCGAACGTATCTAATTAAGGAAGGAGTCCCATCCAAAGCGAAAGACGGAGACGGAGAACGCAGGCCGCCCTATATATCCAGAAAAGGGGACTCGCATATAATTACTCCCAGAGAAACCGATCTACTTCAGTTCGTAGCCTAAACCTGTTGAGTACAAACGACAGAAATAGAGTTATAGAGAGAGGTAGAGAGCGAGCGAGATCGCGAAAAGAGCACGTGAGAGAGCAAGCAAAAAAATCGATTAGAAGGAAGAAAAATCGACCACACACGCAGGGTACATACGCCAGAAACGGACACAGAGAAACACAGAAATCGACTTTACAGCAAGAACCGGTAGAAGTCAGGGTGTCGAAGATCCAGCGCCTAATCCCGATAACGAGCATCCGGTCACGATCGCAGGGCTCCGCAAACGGGAACGGGCAAGGAGCGAGCGCAAGGTCGCGAGGTGACGAGATCCCATAGATAGAAGACAGCCGAAGAGGAAATTCTCGAACGGTAACGCGACCTCCTGCGAGCAGGGGGCTCGAGTCGAGATGACGTGGCGAGGAAGATGAGCGCCGAGGTCACGAAGGAGGTCGTCGCCACCGAGAGGGTATCAGGTAGCCCTCCGGCGGCGGTAGCGACCTCGCCGAGCTCGGTCGGTCCAGGTGACCCGGCGCGTCACCTGCCGCCGTTCAGCAGCTTCGCCGGGGACAACGCGATGGACAGCTCGACGACATTGACGACTCTTCACTCCCAGGACGTTGGACTGGGTCTGACGTCCTCCTGGGACTACTACGAGGGCCTGACCGGGCGATTGATCGACTCCCGAGGCGAGGTGGTGCTCGCTAGCCAGTACAGGCCTTGGGAGTCGAAGAACGCTGGTGGAGGAGGTGGCCCACCAGGAGAAGGTCTACCCAGCTTCGCCAGCCAATTCACCGCCCCGAGCGAAGCGGAGCCGCAATTGACGGCGCTGACGCCGTTGTCGCCAGCCTCGATATCGCACTCGCCGCCGGTCACGTCGGCCGTCGGTCTGCCGAGCTTTCACACCCTCGGTACGCCGCTCCCGGCACCGCATCCTCATCGGGGCAGCGTGGGCTACCCGCTGGTCCCGGCACCTGTACAGGCCCGCGAGGTGCCCGCTCTCCAACAACAGCTACTCGACGAGAGGCACATACAGCTACTGGGCTCCAGCCCCGTACAGGCGTTTCCACCGCCGCCACCGGGTCACCCGCACCACACCGTGCTGACGGTGGTCAAGCCGGACTATCCGCAGCTGCACCACGCCAACTTCCAGAACCCGATGTCCACGGTGCTCGACTCGTCGCCCACCTCGAGGCCGATCGGCATCGACGGCAGGAAGAAGGAGCGCAGAAAAATACGAGCTGGCTCCATGGAGTCGGAGGACAGCGCCGGGGCAGGCAACGTCGAGAGTTCTGGACAGGTTGCCGCTGTTTCGTCCACCGCGAACAGGGGACCCCATCATATGGGCGGTGGAATCGCGGACGCCGACGGAGACGGAGGCCTCAGCGACAAGCCGGCCAAGAAGAAACGCAAGAGGTGCGGAGAGTGCATCGGGTGCCAACGCAAGGACAACTGCGGGGACTGCGCGCCCTGCAGGAACGACAAGAGCCATCAGATTTGCAAGATGAGGCGGTGCGAGAAGCTCACCGAGAAGAAGGTTAGTGTTTACTCTTATTCTCTTTATCTCTTCTAGCTAGGTCTCTAGGTAAATCTAGAGTATATAAGACTCTAGGTAAAGTCGGCTTATTTCGATCAAGGTATCTTGGGATGGGCCCAATTTTGTCTGTATCTTTGATCGTTCAGAAAGTCTTTCAGTCATTTGGTGCCACATTCGTTTAACATTACGAATAATTATTAAATGTACAACCTTATTAAATATATGCAGTGTGTGACAACTCTGTATATAATAGACTTTATTGAGTAACACCAAATATAGAAGGTGGTACTCAAGGTTGTATTAGACTAGTGTTAATATAAAACAGCAGCAGGTAGCGAATGAAGTGAAAGAGCAATTTTATTTGAATAATTCTATCCAAGTAACAAGCACGTAAATAATTGACTCTAATAATCAGTCAGTATAAAAACCAGCAGTTCGCAGATAAAAGAGCAATTTTATTTGAATAAGTCCAACAAACAAACATAAATTGTCGTCCAATATATAATTAGTATAAAATATAAAGTGAGAAATGAAAGAAGAATTTGTGGAATTAAAAATGTAATAGTATAAGGCCTAGTTTCAGTTTATGTCGCGCGAATCTGTCCCTTCGATTAACCCTGTTGTTGTCCGCGTTAATCATCCCTTGGCGTAACTGGGGCAGTTTCACGGAAGGGGATTGTCGCGAAACAGGCGGGAAAACGAAATCGTCGTACAAGCGGCAGGTCGCGTTGGTCGAAATTGGTGAAAATCCAGGTGTATCGGTGTGTACGTCAGAGGGCGAAATGGGTGAAGGGTGCACACAGCACCCAGTTGGCAGGGTAGAATAAACACCGACACGGCCCGTACGCGTTGTAGAACGACGCGTATATATAGATAGAGGCTGAACTTGGCCCCGATGCCTGAATGTGCCGAGAATCCCAGAGGGAAATACAGAAATACAGATAACCGAGGTGGTTTATTATTGTAGCGACATTGAATAGGGGGTTGGTGGGTTGACTGGCTGGCCTGTTCGGATGCTCGCTTTTCCTAGTAACGGATACGAACCGTACGCAAATCTATTGTTTAAGGCTGTTAGAGGGTTTGCCTGATGGGACTTTAGGAATTTTTAAATTCAAAATTTCTCATTTTTTTATTGAGAAATCTAGCAATTGAGGGATTCGGTAATTTGCAAACTTGAAAGTTTACAACTCTAGAAATGTGAGATATAGAAGGTTTAGCTAACTATGGGACTCCAGAAATTTTTACATAGGGGAAGTTGGAGATGTACGGATTCTGTGATGGTTTTGAACATTTTTCTATATGCAAATCTAAGAATTTAAGGGTTTGATAAGTTGCAAGTTTGAAAGTTGTCTAATGTGCAAACATGGAATATTTCATACAAGGCTTGGTTAGATATAGGAGTCTATGAGCTTAGAGATCTAATAATTTGAAAATGGAGAAATTTACGAATCTGTTCATTCAGAAATCCAAGAAGGTATCTCGTAACTTATAAATTGAAGAATTTATAAATTTGAAATATTTCATACTGAGTCTTCCCAACTATATGATTCTACGAATTTGGTCAAACAATGATTGAAAGATCTGCGACTTTAAGAATTTCCTTACTGTTATTTACAATGCCCCACACAGTTCAAATATTGAGGTTAATTCTCCACAGATTGCAGCGTAATTTCGAACATTCTCAGAACTAGCAATAACAAACATGTTTTGAAGCAATATCTCTTGCAACATTCTCTGCACGAATCACCTATCTACTACAATTAATACACAATTTCTTTAAAAACTATTTAAACAGTCCAACTTCCCTAAAACACGCAAAGAGTGAATTTCATAGCGATCGTTATAACGGATCGAATTGAAGTTAAGAAAACGGCACGGTCGATTGTACGATCTCGAAAGCGATCAAGCGAGGTCGATGTCGCGGCGAGCTCGTTTCGAAAACGCGAATGCACGGGGTCATTGTACGATGACGCGAGTCAATTTAATGGCAAAGTCGCGAAGGCAGTGTGTGCGGTGTGCAGAGCTCGGTGCATGCAATAAACAGCTACGGTTTGAACGGCGGTAGCTCGTAAGCAGCTCGCTTATCGTAGGGCAAGTTCAAGGCTCGTCGCGGGTCATAATAATCGCGTATCGAACTCCGGCTCGTTCGGAAACAAACGTGTTGTTTGCTGGCGATACCGAACGGGACACCTCTCCTTTCTCTTTTCTCTTCGACTCGCTCCTTTCTTGAACGTTGATAAAACTCGCTGTCCGACAATTAAAGCGAATCGACTCGGATATTTGCTCATAAACATATTTCCGTGCTGGTAGAAAAGCGGGGGAAGGTTTATTGAGTGCGGGGTTTTTGGGATTTTTTCATTTGGGTAATTTTTTGGGAATTGGGAGATTGAGTTGGAAATTGTGGAATTCGAAATTTTGAAATCTGAAACTTTGGAATTTGGAATTTTAGAATTACAAGTTTTGGAATTTTGGAATTTTGGAATTTGGAAATTTTGGAACTTGGAAGTTTTGGAATTTGGAAGTTTTGGAATTTGGAAGTTTTGGAATTTGGAAATTTTGGAATTTGGAAATTTTGGAATTTGGAAGTTTTGGAATTTGGAAGTTTTGGAATTTGGAAGTTTTGGAATTTGGAAGTTTTGGAATTTGGAAATTTTGGAATTTGGAAATTTTGGAATCTGGGAATTTTGGAATCTGGAAATTTGGAATTTGGAAATTTTGGAATTTGGAAATTTTGGAATTTGGAAATTTTGGAATTTGGAAATTTTGGAATTTGGACATTTTGGAATTTGGAAAGTTTGGAATTTGGAAATTTTGGAATTTGGTAATTTTGGAATTCGGAAATTTTGGAATTCGGAAATTTTGGAATTCGGAAATTTTGGAATTTGGAAATTTTGGAATTTGGAAGCTTTGGAATTTAGAAATTTTGGAATTTGGAAAGTTTTGGAATTTGGAAGTTTTGGAATTTGGAAGTTTTGGAATTTGGAAATTTTGGAATCTGGGAATTTTGGAATCTGGAAATTTGGAATTTGGACATTTTGGAATTTGGAAATTTTGGAATTTGGAAATTTTGGAATTCGGAAATTTTGGAATTCGGAAATTTTGGAATTCGGAAATTTTGGAATTTGGAAATTTTGGAATTTGGAAGCTTTGGAATTTAGAAATTTTGGAATTTGGAAATTTTGGAATTCGGAAATTTTGGAATTCGGTAATTTTGGAATTTGAAAATTTGGAAATTTGGAAATTTGGAATTTTTGGATTCATAAATTCTCAAATTTACAACTTAAAAATCTAAAAACCTACCCTTTAAAAAATTCCAAACTCAAGAATTCAAAAATTCCTAATTTTTAAACCTCCAAATCTTAAAAACCTACAAATATAAAAACCTGAAACGCTAAAAAAAATAAGTACCCAAAAATTTCCTGAAAAACTTCTACAAACAGTATTATTAATACACGGATGAATCGTCTTCCCGTCGTGTTTTCCTATCTGGAACACTCTTCTTTCATCTTGTGTTTGCTTATACCTCTCTGTTCTTCTCGTGTCTTCTTTTACTCAGGTTTTTTTATCGAGCGCCAAAAGAAAGAAGTGAGAAACAGAAAGTGATAAGGGAAGAATGTAGATCGATGTTGACAGGGAATCGGACAGCCGGTCGTCTCTGTAGATAAGAATGTATGTAGACGGGACGCGTTTATCTGGCGGGCGATAAACGCGCCTTGGATCGCTGGCGAACGCGTGCCTCGTGTTTTTGACAATATTTGAGAAAACGTGTGACTTGCAATCATTGATGCAATATTGCAACACTTTACGTCAACTTATAGTAACTTATAGGTAGTTACTATAATTCCCTAGTTTCTTTTTATTGACGTGTTCTTAAAATTCCCTATGATTCTGTTAAAATTCACTGATGCTTTTTAAACTTTTCTGGAGACCTTACAATTATCAAGGGTCTGTTTATAAATTTTTCTAGGGTCTCTAGGGTTACTTAGGGTTATCTAGAGTAATCTTATAAATTCCTAGGATCCCTAGGAATTTTATAATTCCCTAGGGTCTCTAGAATTCCTTAGGATCTCCTCAGAATTCCACAGATTCACTTCTAATTCTGTAAAATATCCTTCGAAATTCCCTAGAAAGTATTTGGTGTCTTCTTGAAAATTCCCTAGATATTTCTAGATATCAAGGTTCAGTTAGAATTTCAGTATAATTTTTTTAGAATTCTGGTAGCTCCAGAATCTTACAGCTCTAACTCGAATTTCATAGAGTTCCCAAGAATTCCCAGGATGTCCCAAGAATTCCCTAGATGTCCCTAGGATTCTCTATTTGCCCCTAAGATTCCCTAGATTCAGAATTTCTCTATGATTTTTTTAGAATTCTGGTAGATCCAGAATCCTATAGCTCTAACTCGAATTTTCTAGATCTCTCAAGAATTCCCTAGATGTCTCTAGGATTCCTAGATGCCACTAAGATTCCCTAGATTTAGAATTTCTCTATGATTTTTTTAGAATTCTGGTAGATCCAGAATCTTATATCTCTAACTCATATTTCCTAGATCTCCCAAGAATTCCCTAGATGTCCCTAGGATTCCTAGATGCCACTAAGATTCCCTAGATTTAGAATTTCTCTATGATTTTTTTAGAATTCTGGTAGATCCAGAATCTTATATCTCTAACTCATATTTCCTAGATCTCCCAAGAATTCCCTAGATGTCCCTAGGATTCCCTAGATGCCACTAAGATTCCCTAGATTTAGAATTTCTCTATTGATTTTTTTAGAATTCTGATAGCTCCAGAATCCTATTCTAACTAGAATTTCCTAAATCTCCCAAGAATTCCCTAGATATCACCAGAATTCCCTAAATACTCCTATAATTCCCTCCTATTATTTCCCAAGCCTCCATCAGATAACTTCTAACAATTTCTTCAGGTCATAATTCCTACAGTGAATACGCTTTTACCGATAAATTTTCGCCGAGTAAAATCGAAGGAACGAAGCGGGTAAATACACGACCGGCCGATAAGAAACAACCGAGTTCCGCGAGTTATTTCCTGGCTCGCTTCCTGAAACGCATCGACGAAGCGATTTCTTATATTTACGCAGTCGGTGATTCTTTCTTCCTCCACTCTTTTTTTTTCTCTTGCCTCGCCGATAAACGAGGAGGGACGATTTTTCGCGAAGACGTCTTTCTTGGCGACTTTATCGTGCCGCTTTCCGAGCTGACCTTAAGTGAGTCACCGACAGCTATTATCGTGACTTTCACGGACAGCCGTGCGTAGGCAGACCGCATCTCGTGATGAGCCGCGATTAAACGAGAAAATTGTTGTTCCGCTCGATGATAGCCTGTCGAGTGCAAATAATATGCGATCCACGAAGTCGATCAGTCAACGGCGACCCCGCCGCGATATATATCGTCCCTCACCTCGACACGACGCGTCCTATTACGATCCTGACGGCCGATTATGGTAAACTCCTCTTCGCTTTATGCCTTATTAAAACCAACATGCGACGTCTGACCTCGAGCATTCATAATTATGGATAGAATGAAGCTGCAACGAGAGCAACGACTCCTTAAGCTCATGGCTCGCTACTGTAATTATCAGATTATCACTTTTCAAAAATCGTTGAAATTCACATCTACAATTTGACTACTTATGCGATTTAAATGATCACTTTTTATATTTTTTTTCTGGAGAGCTTATGAAGTCATGGGGGGTCTTTGTACTTTGATGAATCTGACTTGTGGTGCACTCACAGTATGTGATCAATTTTATTGAAATTTTTCTTATAATTTCAAGTCTGAAGTTCTGAAGTTTAGGTACAGTTATGATTTTAGGAGTCGAGGATCATTTAAGAGATTTCTACAATTCTGCTTTGTCTAGAGAACCTATGAGGTTATAGAGGTTCCTTGTACTTTGATGAATCTGACTCGTGGTGCACTCACAGTATGTGATCAATTTTATTGGAATTTTTCTTATAATTTCAAGTCTGAAGTTCTGAAATTTAGGTGCAGTTATGATTTTAGGAGTCGAGGATCATTTAAGAGATTTCTACAATTCTGCTTTGTCTAGAGAATTTATGAGGTTATAGAGGTTCCTTGTACTTTGATGAATCTGACTTGTGGTGCACTCACAGTATGTGATCAATTTTATTGAAATTTTTCTTATAATTTCAAGTCTGAAGTTCTGAAATTTAGGTACAGTTATGATTTTAGGAGTCGAGGATCATTTAAGAGATTTCTACAATTCTGCTTTGTCTAGAGAAGCTATGAGGTTATAGAGGGTCTTTGATGAATCTGACTTGTGACATACAATTATGAAATATTTTATTTCAATGTTGTATACGCTTCGATTTGAAGGTTTAACTATAATTTGAAAGGTGAAGTCTTGCTTGTAAGACACTTCAGTCGTAACATATCCAGAAGGGAGTTTATCCAATCATGGAGCAAAAGCTCGTTCGTTATCCATTTCGCATTGTCGCTTTCAAGAGCACCTATCGAGTGCTCTTAAATGATTTTTCATGAATAAGTAAGTCCGTAAAATTTCATTAGAAATAGCATTAAATCAAATGTATTTGATGAAGTAACTCTTTAAACCTAAATTTACCTAATGTTCCTAAAGAGTCCGTACACCAAGAACAAAGAAAGCTCAAACCGTAAAGGGTTAACGTAACAAGTAGCGTTAGTAGGAAGGCTCTTAATCGATTGTCAGTCTCGAAGGGACGTATCTCGAATGCGTATCGATCGAATCGCGAGGAAGCCGGGCAAGTGGCGAACATTTTGAAGGGCTCGAGGGGTGGCAATTGCAGAGGCCGTCACATCGCGATTTCATCTCGATTTAGCGGGATCGCGAAGGTCGATTGTCCCGTGAACGCTCGTCGAAGATGAAAGAGAAGGGAAAAATCGTATCGGGACGGGGTCGGAATGTTTCCGTGGTCGGGAAACGGGTCAAAACAGCGGTAAAAGACGATAAAAATTGGGGCATCGCGGCACGGATGGCCTCTCGACGCCAGGTGTACGATGAACCCGGAGGGTCGCCTTCTCTTTCGCGAACAGAAAGACACCGGAGGGGCGAGCTTTCCCTCGGGATAAAGAGGGTGTTAAGATCCGCGAGGGTGTGGGTTGTTGTGACGGCGCTCCTACACTAACGCTCAAAAGTATTTCATCCCGTGTCGGATCAAATATTTTTTATTAATTAAACAGTCGTCTTATAGCTTTTATATAATTAAACATTCGTCTTGTACACTTTTATTTAATTAAACACTAGTTTCGTTGTTTTTATATGAACTAAAGCTTCGTCTTATTGGGTACCTTGTACATCTCACATGTTTTGCGTATGTTATACTACATCATGTGTGTCTTATACATATAAGTATCTATACCTATACCTATACACATACGTACCTTACATGTCTTATATGTTTCATACATCATACATGTATGTTCTGTATTCTAGTATATCCCACATGTCTTATACATACCTTACATGTCTTATATATCTTATATGTTTCATATATCATACATGTATGTCCTGCATTCTGATATATCTCACATGTCTTATACATACCTTACATGTCTTATATATCTTATATGTTTCACATATCATACATGTATGTCCTGCATCCTGATATATCTCACATGTCTTATAAATCCTATATGTCTTGTATATCTTATTCAACATAAATGTCTGCACATCTTAAATGTCCCATATACTTTCACATCTCATATGTTTCCTATACATCATACTATACATCACATACATCATATATGTATCATGTATACATCCTATGTAATAACTCACTTTGTTTACACCATTAACAAAATTTACCATCTCCTATAAATAAGGTGAAATCAAGGTTAAAACCGCATATCACATGAATTTTTTATCATCACCAAGTGTAGATTCAAACCTTGAAATGGATGTCATGCGTATATTACAGACACTCCATATGCAAATTTACTACATTATTTGACATTTTGCCTAGAAATGTGCCGTAACTAATGGGCGGAGCACGTTAATAAACATTTTCAGTGGGGTTACTCGTTGTCCACTCATACTTGACCGATTCGATGGTGGACCCCACCGCTTGACTTCATTTCAGCTCCGCCTACTGTCCACCGATTTCTAGATATATTAGCAAACGTGTCGGCGTATTCCCCTAGGTTATGTGGACATTGATATCGTTACCCTTGTGTCCCTGATTTTGGAGTTGATTGGAGGAGCAATGGAGTCTTTGGGTTTTTGGTACTTCACATTTTCAAATTTTTTTCTAAATTTCTATATTCTCAAATTTCTATGCTCTCAAATTCCAATTTTACCAAATTTGTATTTTTTCAAATTTCTACATTCTCAAATTCCTACGCTCCCAAATTCCTACGCTCACAAATTCCTACGCTCACAAATTCCTACATTCCCAATTTTCTACGCTCCCAAATTCCTACGCTCCCAAACTCGTACGCTCACAAATTTCTACGCTCACAAATTTCTACGCTCACAAATTCCTACGCTCCCAAACTCGTACGCTCACAAATTTCTACTCTCACAAATTTCTACGCTCACAAATTCCTACGCTCCCAAACTCGTACGCTCCCAAACTCGTACGCTCCCAAATTTCTACGCTCACAAATTTCTACGCTCCCAAATTTCTACGCTCCCAAACTCGTACGCTCACAAATTACCGCGCTCCCAATTTTCTACGCTCCCAAATTCCTACGCTCCCAAATTCTACGCCCTCAAATTCCTACGCTTTCAATTTTCTATGCTCCCAAATTTCTACGCTTCCAAATTCAACGCTCTCAAATTCCTACTATCCCAAATCCCTATCTCCCCAAAATCCCAATCTCCCCAAATTCTAATCTCCCCAAATCCCAATCTCCCCAAATCCCCATCTCTCCAAATTCCAATCTCCCCAAATCCCCATCTCTCCAAAATCCCCATCTTTCCAAAATCCCAATCTCCTCAAATCCCAATCTCCACAAATCCCCATCTCTCCAAATCCCAATCTCCTCAAATCCCAATCTTCCCAAATCCCCATCTCTCCAAATCCCCATCTCTCCACATCCCCATCTCTCCAAATCCCAATCTCCCCAAATCCCCATCTCTCCAAAATCCCAATCTCTCCAAATCCCCATCTTTCCAAAATCCCAATCTCCCCAAATCCCCATCTCTCCAAATTCCCATCTCTCCAAAATCCCCATCTCTCCAAAATCCCAATCTCCCAAAATCCCCATCTCTCCAAAATCCCCATCTCTCCAAATCCCAATCTCCCAAAATCCCAACCTCCCAAAATCCCAATCTCTCCAACTCCCCCTCTCTCAAAATCCCCATCTCCCCAAAATTCCCCTCCATCCCTCCAACCACTCCACATTTCCCTCTCACAACACGTGACCCCGCATTTCCCACTTTCTGCATTTTCCTAAGTTGTCATCTAGCATTGTAAAGCAACGGGTCAATTGCGGCATTCGCTCACCGAGTGCAATCTCTAGCGATCTTCTCGTTCCCCCAGTTTCATCGAGTAATTGTCCACGGCCACGTGTGAATCGCCTTCGTACTTGCTCGTCTCTCGTAACGACGTAATACAACGTAACACCGAGCGTAAGCAGTCGCGTGGGCGTTGACACTTGTTTTGGTAGCCTCTGACCACACTCTTCTTGCTCGCGTGTCATGCTTACTTGCACGATAAACACCGCGTTATCGGACTTATAAATTCTTACTTTTCAATTATGTACAGATATTGCTTTTCGGTTGATTTATTTTTAAGTAACTTGGGTGGAGGTTGTGACTCGTTTGATTGTTTACTAGGTGTCAGGTTATCTGTCTGATCTTTTGCTGATATTTTAGGTTATTTCAGTATGTACTGGGTATTCGTACAGAATTGGACATCATTAATATTCTTTGTAGTCTGACATTATTTACTGGAATTGTTAGTCAGCCATTTTGTGTCAATGAGTAGTAACAGTGAAGTGCAGGTGAAGTCATTTCATTATAGTATACTATATTTGATGCTGTAAGCTATGTGAAGAAGTGTAAGTCCATCAGTGTGCCAACAAACATGTCCTATAAAAATATATTTCACAAAATTAACCCATCACTCTAGCCACAAACATTTCTCATCAATGGAGTTACAAAAGTGACCCAATGCAAGTACAAATGTAACATATAAATCCACATACAAAAGTGACACTATAACATGTTGCAACCCATGACACTGTAACCCAAGTGAAGAACCATACCCCATCAGTTAATTAAAAAAACGAGTCTCAAAAAGTGAACCTAACCATCAGGTATAGAACTAAGTTAGCAGTCTCAGAAAACATGAAGAGGGTCATTGACGTTATTTCCATAATCCAAGGCCGACTAAAAGAGTGAATGAGCCAGATGAACTGTCTAGTGCATAGCGTATAGGGTTGACTGGCCTGACGCACGATAACCCCCAAGTAACCGGGAATTGTGACCCGTTATCGTTCGGTTATCGATTTCGCGAATAACTCGCGAATCGTTCGTGCTGTTGGTGGTAAGCGTCGAGCAGCGTCGGAGCATCGCCGTCTCGTAACCGAACACTCGTCGACGCGGTCGGGTCAGATCCTCTTTCTCTCGTCCTCTTGACGGGCTTCGCACAGTTTCGATTTATCGAGAAACCGGAACCGAAAAGCCCGCCCGATGCCGATTATTCGTTTCGCGTAGAAACTGCTACCGGGGGAGCGACCCCTCGATCGATTCGGTCCGCGAAACGTCTGCGAATCGACGCACTTTACACCTTCTTTCTTTTTGGACTCGTTTCTTAAGGGTTCTTCAAGAATTAATAGATTTTTTGGTACATTTGGGAAATTTTTCATGGAAGGTTCACTAAGATTCACTAAGGTTCACTAGGGTTCACATCAAGGTTCACATCAAGGTTCACTCAGGTTCACTAAGGTTTACATCAAGGTTCACTAAGGTTCACATCAAGGTTCACATCATGTTTCATTAAGGTTCACTAGGGTTCACTAAGGTTCACATCAAGAATCACTAAGGTTCACATCAAGGTTCACTAAGATTCACATCAAAGTTCACTAAAGTTTACATCAAGTTTCACTAAGGTTCACTGAGGTACACTAGGGTTCACATCAAGGTTCACTCAGGTTCACTAAGGTTTACATCAGGGTTGACTAAGGTTCACATCAAAGTTCACTAAGGTTCACTAAGGTTTACATCAAGTTTCACTAAGGTTCACTAAGGTTCACTAGGGTTCACATCAAGGTTCACTCAGGTTCACTAAGGTTTACATCAGGGTTCACTAAGGTTCACATCAAGGTTCACTAAGGTTCACATCAAAGTTTACTAAGGTTCATTAAGGTTTACATCAAGGTTCAGTAAGATTCACATCAAGGTTCACTCAGGTTCACATCAAGTTTCACTAAGGTTCACTAGGATTCACATCAAAGTTCACTAAGGTTCATTAAGGTTTACATCGAGTTTCACTAAGGTTCACTAGGGTTCACATCAAGGTTCACTAAGGTTCACATCAAGTTTCACTAAGGTTCACTAGGGTTCACATCAAAGTTCACTAAGGTTCATTAAGGTTTACATCGAGTTTCACTAAGGTTCACTAGGGTTCACATCAAGGTTCACTAAGGTTCACTAAGGTTCACACTAACAGCAAATTTGGAATAATAATAATGTACCTGAATAGTATACCTGAATAGAGTAATAATAAATCTGACCTTGAAATAGAATCCTCAAAAAATAAAAAATCCTATTTACAAGGGGTTGAAGCAGACAATTAAAAGTTTCCAAGTGGTATTTTTTTTTGAACGCCAGTAGAAAAATATTCAACTTCACCCCCATACTGAACAATAATAATGTACCTGCATAGTGCACCTGAATAGTGTACCTGAATAGTGTAATAATAAATCTGACCTTGAAAGAGAATCCTTAAAAAAGAAAAAAAATCTATTTTGCAAGGGGTTGAAGCAGACAATTAAAAGTTTCCACGTGGTATTTTTTTCGGAGGCCAGAAGGGAGGCACCGAGATGCGCCCGCGCCTATTTCGTCGTAATAATGGATATCGAGAGTCTGGCAGGGCACGAGGGATCGATCGAGCCGCGGAAGTCGAAAAATTCGTCCTACTTCCTGGCAGCCTCCTCGCCGAGACGGTCTCGCAACCGTGAATTTTCTACCCCTCCATTCTCTTCGAACCTTCTGTGCTCGACGCTCTTTATCTTTGTCCCGTTTATTTATGTCGCTCGGGAAATGTTTCATTATTTAAAACGCGCGACCGTTTACCGTCTCCTTTTACTTCTTCCGTGTCACCATATTTCACAATTTCTACGTCTGCAAATTTATACGTTGTAACTAATTCCCAAATTTATATTTGGGAATCGATTGAGGAAGTTCGAAAATCGATTGAGGAGTTTTGGTATTTTGGGAGAAGTGTTTGGGTAATTTTTAGGGTCATTGTTTTTTTTGATTTGAGGGCTGATTTTCAATTTTTTTAAAGTTCTTGAATTTTTTATTTTTTGATTTCAGAATTTATTGTTATCATTTAAAAATGTTTTAACTTCTTCATTAGAGAAGTGATTTGGGAAATTTTTATTGTCGTTGCTTTCCTCATTTGAGGGTTGATTTTCAACATTTTTAAACTTTTTAAATTTTTGATTTTTTAAATTGAGAATTCATTTTCAATATTTAAAAGTGTCTTAACTTATTCATTAGACAAATGTTTTGGGAAATTTTTATGTTCATTGCTTTGTTAATTTGAGAGTTGATTTTCAACATTTTTAAACTACTTGAATTTTTGATTTTTCAACTTGAGAATTTATTGTGAATATTTAAAAATGTCTTATTTGAAAAATTTTTATGTTCATTGCTTAGTTGATTTGAATGCTGATTTTCAATTTTTTAAATTTCCTAAATTCTTGATTTTTCAATTTGAAAATTTATTGTCAATATTTAAAAATGTCTTAATTCCTGTCTTTAAAAAAAGTCTTCCAAAAGGTCCTCAATATTCATGTTTTTTTTTTTAAACAAAACAGCATATTTTTTTACATAGACTCATTCTATAAAATGTTTAAAATAAAAAAGTATTAAGATATAACATCAAAGAAACAGTACTTTAAAAGATATTTAAAATTGTTCATAAAATATCTTGTCACCCATGTCAGTTAATTTAAAATATATATTTATAATTTTTTAGTAAGTATATACTTATTGCTAGGCTTTTAAGTTGACTACATTGTTCAGTCGTTTACAGAAGAAATCGAAAGGTGTAAAATAGCTATTGATTGTTCACGAATAAAGCACGAAGGGTATCTCGAAGGAAAAGTTGATTAATCGTCGCCCAGCACAATTGACTCGATTAAGAGACGCGGACTTAACATTCGGATAAATTAACAGGCGGCCCCTTCTCGTGCTTCACCCTTGCCCGGCCTGGTAAAAGGTTTTTGCCCAGAGGGAAAGTGGAAAACTCGATTTTCCGAGGAAACGAGGAAGGCGAGCGAAGACGCGAGGATCGCGCGCGAGTAACGATCGACCACCCTGACGAAGGAATTTCTCTCGACCTTGTGCCACGACACCCGAACCAACGAGATTTCCAGCGCAGCCTTCATCAGCCGAGTGTGAAATCCACTTTTCGTGGTCGTTAGCCCTCCGTCCGCGGTTCGTCGAGCCATCTCGTCGAGAGACCAAATTTAAAAGGATTCCAAGCGGATGACTTAAATCTCGATACATCGAACCATCGTGTTTCCGTAAACGTTTTCTTGATCAGATCTGCAAATCGTTCGATTACCTTCAACTTACGATGTAGGACTCTTTGTGGAAGTTTACGGATGATTCTTTAACTGGATGATGCTTTAATAGTTCTTTAAGTATTTCGGTGGAGTTTCTTTATGAAAAAGGGTTCACCCCATCAATCTGGGGTTATCGATCGGCTTTTTGTAAGTTCGTTCGATCCTGGAAATTGCTGTCTGATGTATGCTTTAGAATGTGATTCTGTCGTGGAAGTTTACGGGAACGGGTGCTTCTGGAACTTGGTGGATCACTACACATTTTTTGTAATAAAAAGTAATGTAGCAAACCGATGTGGATGACCTTGAAATATATTGTCAAGGACATCATTCTGAACAAATTCTTTCTATAGAGTCAACTGCCTATCAGTTATAGTTTCAGAGATAAATGCAAAAATTGTCGTCGTATTTTGAATTTACAGTAAACCTACTATAACAACTACAAAAAGTTATACGGTTTACTGATCGTTATGACCTTGAAATATGTTGTCAAGGACATCATTCTGAACAAATTCTTCCTATAGTGTCAGCTACCTATCAATTATAGTTTCTGAGATAAATGCAAAAATTGTCATCGTACTTTGAACTTACATTAAACACCTACTATAACAATTACAGAAAGTTATACGGTTTACTGATCGTTATGACCTTGAAATATATTGTCAAGGACATCATTCTGAACAAATTCTTCCTATAGAGTCAACTACCTATCAGTTATAGTTTCAGAGATAAATGCAAAAATTGCTATCGTATTTCCAACTTACACTAAACACCCACCATAACAATTACAGAACATTCCCCTTTTTACCGATTGTTATGACCTTGAAATATATTGTCAAGGGCATCATTCTGAACAAATTCTTCCTATAGAGTCAGCTGCCTATCAGTTATAGTTTCAGAGATAAATGCAAAAATTGTTATCGTATTTTCAACTTACAGTAAACAACTACTATAATAATCACAGAAAGTTATACGGTTTACCGATTGTTATGACCTTGAAATATGTAGTCAAGGACATCATTCTGAACAAATTCTTCCTATAGTGTCAACTACCTATCAGTTATAGTTTCAGAGATAAATGCAAAAGTTGTTATCGTAGTTCCAACTTACACTCAACACCCACTATAACAATTACAGAACATTCCCCTTTTTACCGATTGTTATGACCTTGAAATATATTGTCAAGGACATCATTCTAAACAATTTCTTTCTATACATACAACCACCTATTACCCATAGTTTCAGAGATATCCACATGTTCCCAATATCACACAAAAGCACATGCATTTTCCAAAGGTCAAACGCTTGACTGACTTTTATGACCTTGAAATATGTTACGAAGGACATTATTCTGAATAATATAACCACCGTTCGGCCTTGATTTTCTACATATTCGCGAAAGTATCTTCAACCAAGTAATTACTCACAGAAGGGCACACGGTTCACCGATTTCGATGACCTTGAAATCTTTCTGATCAATCTTCATATATATAATCACCCATTGATTATAACTTCGAGGTCGTAATTCAGTAACAAAAAAAAAGATGCACGGGTGAATACAATAATTTGTTGAAATACGAAACATGGGATTAACGGTAAAATTATATGAAAAGGTCAATTTTTATTGATGTAAGTAGAGAAAATTGTGGTGGACGATGAAGAGGACGAATAATAGGATGAATATAGTTAATGATATAATTAATTGTTTGACAAGGATAAATGAATGACCTGTGACTTCTGATGAACGTATAAATAAGTAATTGTCAAACTAGTTCAGCAACTATTGAATTTAAAATGGCGGACGTATATATATGTAACTTTAGAAGTTCGTTCAGCGACGATCGGATTCAAAATGGCGGACGTATATATACGGATTTTTCATGTTAGTTTAGCAATGATGAAATGCAACATATCAGACGTATATATACGTAATTTTCAAATTAATTCAGCAACGTTGGAATTAAATATGGTGGACGTATAAATACGTAATTTACAAGTTAGTTCAGCAACGATGCAATTGAATATGGTGGACGTATAAATACATAACTTACAAGCTAGTTCAGCAACGATCAAATTTAATATATCAGACGTATATATACGTAATTTACAAGTTAGTTCAACAACGATAGAATTGAATATAGTCGACGTATATATATGTAATTTCTAAGTAAATTCAGCAACGATGCAATTGAATATGGTGGACGTATAAATACGTAATTTGCAAGTTACCTCAGCAACGATCAAATTTAATTTATCAGACGTATATATACGTAATTTACAAATTAGTTCAGCAACAATACAATTGAATATAGTCGACGTATATATATGTAATTTCTAAGTAAATTCAGCAACGATGCAATTGAATATAGTGGACGTATAAACACGTAATTTCCTTGTCAGTTCACTCAAGATCAAATTGAATATATCGAACGTATATATACGTAATTTACAAGTTAGTCCAGCAACGTTATTCAACAATCAAATTGCACATAAAGAACATATAAATACATATTTTTCAAGCAAGTCCAGCAACGTTAGTCAACGATCGAACTGCATGTAACATATATATAAATACGTAATTTTAGGACAAGTTCAGCAGATCGGATTTAAGAAAACCTTACAGTTTAAGGTAAACCAAAATTGGCGGGCAAAAGCGACAACAGGCGCATAAAGATTATCGGAAAACGCTCGATTGAAATGCGAGCAGATGTACAGGGAGCGACAGATGCTCGGAGAGGCAATGCGAGAAACGAAACGAAGCGACGCGACGCGACGCGACGCTGTGCGTCGTCACGAATTCGTTCTGGTGTCGCACACGCGTCCCTGGGATTCACAGCCAGACTTGCTACGACGAATCGAAAAAGAGTTGTTCGCTCGTTTCGATCGATACCGAACCTGTATACGTGTGTACATTGTATACGCGCGAGTGTACACTCGGCTGCAACGCAACTTTTCAATTACAAATACGTAAACTTCATTACTTTCAAATTTTTCTATTTTTGTGTTAATAATTTTTCGAACTTTTCAGTCGATATTTTAGTTTTTTAAATTTTTCAATTTTGAACTGAACGAATTTGTGGTAGTCATACTCATCGGATATTAAAATATCCCTAGATTCTCATAGTCATAAATTACTAAATTGCTAGAATGTGGAATTTTTATATTTCAAAACTTTCAGCTCGTAGAAAGTTCCTAGATTTCCTAGAAAGTTCCTAGAAAGTTCCTAGATTTCCACAGTCATAGATTCTCAAATCCCCAGATGCCAAAATTTCTACATCCCAAAATTTCTAACTCAGCAAGTATGGAAAAATCCCTAGATTTCCATGTTACATAAGTTCCCAAATCCCTAGAATTCGAAATTCGTATATTTCAAAACTTTCAACTCATAGAACCTTAGAAAGTTCCTAGATTTCCACATCCACAGATTCTCAAATCCCCAGATGTCAAAATTTCTACATCCCAAAATTTCTAACTCAGCAAGTATGGAAAAATCCCTAGATTTCCATGTTACAGAAATTCCCAAATCCCTAGAACTCGAAATTCGTATATTTCAAAACTTTCAACTCATAGAACCTTAGAAAGTTCCTAGATTTCCACATCCACAGATTCTCAAATCCCCAGATGCCAAAATTTCTACATCCCAAAATTTCTAACTCAGCAGGTATGGAAAAATCCCTAGATTTCCATGTTACATAAATTCCCAAATCCCTAGAACTCGAAATTCGTATATTTCAAAACTTTCAACTCATAGAACCTTAGAAAGTTCCTAGATTTCCACGTCCATAGATTCTCAAATCCCCAGATGCCAAAATTTCTGCATCCCAAAATTTCTAACTCAGCAAGTATGGAAAAATCCCTAGATTTCCATGTTACATAAGTTCCCAAATCCCTAGAATTCGAAATTCGTATATTTCAAAATCTTCAACTCATAGAATCCTAAAAAGTCCCTAAATTCCTACACTCACAGATTCTCAAATCCCCAGATGCCAAAATTTCTACATCCCAAAATTCATAACTCATCAGGTATGAAAAAATCCCTAGAGTTCCATGTTACAGAAATTCCCAAATCCCTAGAACTCGAAATTCGTATATTTCAAAACTTTCAACTCATAGAACCTTAGAAAGTTCCTAGATTTCCACATCCACAGATTCTTAAATCCCTAGATGCCAAAATTTCTACATCCCAAAATTTCTAACTCAGCAAGTATGAAAAAATCCCTAGAGTTCCATGTTACATAAATTCCCAAATCCCTAGAATTCGAAATTTTTATATTTCAAAACCTTCAACTCATAGAATCCTAAAAAGTCCCTAAATTCCTACACTCACAGATTCTCAAATCCCTAGATGCTAAAATTTCTACATCCCAAAATTCATAACTCATCACACACTAAAAAAACCCCTAGATTTCAACATTCGCAGATCCTAAATCCCCAGATCTGAAAATACCTGCGTACTCTAATCCTTCACTCAACAAACTTTGAAAAATTCCCTAAAAATAACTAAAAAGAACTAAAGAGATATCAACAGCTCCTAAAGTGATCTCTTCGGTTTTTCATAGAAAGCCATACATTTGCCGTTGACTGTACACTCGCGAGTAAATGATTCAGGATCAGGTAAAATTAAAGGCTGTCGAGGCCAATGCGAGTAAGGACGATCTCTATTGACATTAACCAGTTTCGCAAATAGAAGGTTCAGCCGTGATCCTAGGGCACCGTTCACTTGGCAGATGGTTGATCCTGTCCGAAGAAAAGCAGATCCCGTTGCGAGATTTTCGAAATGCAGAATCGCCTTTCGAAATTCGAAACGCCATCTGCTGACTGACGTTAATTAGATTCCCGTAACGCGAGACAGTATCGAGTGACGCGATCCTTCCTTTGATTTCCTCATTCTCGCGGTGGAAGTACGCTTGTCGAACGTTATGGA
Organism: Megachile rotundata; assembly: GCF_050947335.1. Taxonomy (NCBI): domain Eukaryota; kingdom Metazoa; phylum Arthropoda; class Insecta; order Hymenoptera; family Megachilidae; genus Megachile; species Megachile rotundata. Next base: position 19,754,799 of record NC_134983.1, read on the forward strand.
TGTTGAGGAACGAAGAAAAATGGGAATTATGTACTAATGTGAAATACAACGCAATGGGTTTGATAATCTTGAAATGTTACATGGAGAACATTTTCAGTCGCTTTTCTTTAGAGTTTTTTGGATTTTTGAATTTGAGATATTGTGTATTTGAAGGTTTGAGTGTATCAGGATTGTTAAGTTTGATCAGCAGAGTCTGAGATTTGTGAAAATTATAGAGTGTCTCATAATTAGTGTAGGTAACTGAAATGGGAGGTAGCTGACATGATTCTGAATAAATTTTCCCTTTGCAAAAATGGATTCTGAAGCTTTGTTTTTGAATTATTAAGGAAAAACACGGACCAATCAGAGCGCGATGAGTGCGACAGCTTCGAGCCTAAAAATCGAAAAATTGAAACCTACAAATCTAAAATATTAAAAATCTCAGAATCTAAAAATTGCAAAACCTAAAACTGAAAAAATTAGAGAACATGAAAAATGAAAAACCTTGTGAATTGAAAAATTGAATAGGAAAATAGCGAATAACGCAGCAAGCAGATCAAGAAGCTATTAGAGTAAATAACCACAGAGTGAAATAACGATCGGTGTAGCGATCCGAAACTAAAAGTTGTACCATTAAGAAAAATAAAAGCGTCGTTCCTCGCAGTTATCGGGTCTCGTGCTCGAATAAATCTCAATTACCATTATTCAGCGCGGGATATCGTTCTTCTTGGTATTCTTCTCAGAACGAATCTTAATTACCTCCGTCAATAACGATATTAGTCTTCTCTTTCGTATAACGAGTTACACAATTATACACCGACGTTCAGCTTCGCGTATCCACACATAGAAACGAAATCGAAGTCCCAGATGGAATTTAGGGAGGTTTTGGATAGAATTTGGGGGGATTCTGGATAAAATTTAGGGAGATTCAGGGAAATTTAGGGGGATGCAATTTAGGGAGGTAAAAATTTTGGAGGTTTTGGATAGAATTTAGGAGAATTCTAGGTAAAATTTAGGGAGATTCAGGGAAATTTAGGGGGATGCAATTTAGGGAGGTAAAAATTTTGGAGGTTCTGGATAGAATTTTGTGGGATTCTTAATAAAATTTAGGAAGATTCAGGGTAATTTAGAGGGATGCAATTTAGGGAGGTAAAAATTTTGGAGATTCTGGATAGAATTTAGGAGGATTCTAGGAAAAATTTAAGGATGTTTCAGATAGAATTTGGGGAGATCCTAGATAGAATTTAAAGAGATTCTACATATATAGAATTTGGGGAGATCATAGGTAGAATTTAAAGAGATTCTACATATATAGAATTTGGGGAGATCCTAGCTAGAATTTGAAGAAATTCTACATATAGAATTTGGGGAGATTCTAGGTAGAATTTAAAGAGATTCTGTATATAAAGAATTTGGGGAGATCCTAGGTAGAATTTAAAGAGATTTTACATATGGAAGTTGGGGAGATCCCAGGTAGATTTTACGGAGATCCTAGACAGAATTTAAGTAAATTCTAGAAAGAATTCAAGTAGATTCTAGACATAATTTGAGGAGATCCTAAATAGCGTTCAGGGAGATCCCAAATAGAATTCAGTTAAACCACAGATAGATTTTAGGGAGATCCTAGACAGAATTCAAGTAAATCCTAGAAAGAATTCAATTAGATTCTGGACAGAATTTGAGGAGATCCTAAATAGCGTTCAGGGAGATCCCAGATAGAATTTAGTTAAATCACAGATAGTATTTAGGGAGATCCTAGACAGAATTCAAGTAGATCCCAGACAGAATTTAAGAAAATTCTAACTGGAATTTAGGGAGATCCCAGATAGAAATTGAGGAGATCCCAGATCAAATTTAAAAAGATCCCAAATACAATTTAAGGAAATCCCAGACAGAAATTAGGTAGATCCCGAATAGAATCCACAGCGAGATGGCAGCCTACACCGTATATTGCAGAGGTTCCAGCGAATCCTCGCGAAACATTCTTCCGACGACGCGACCAAACGCACGTCGAGAAACGAGAACGGATCGATCGTTAGGGGTCGAGGCCTCGAGGCGTTCTACGGGGTAGTCTCGAGTCGATTTTCAGCCATTAAACGCGCATTGCAAATTGGGAAACGGTGGCGGTCAGGGTCAACTATTACACGCATAACCTTCTCAAACCTTTCAATTTATTACTACCATTATTCATTACATCTATTATCCAATCCAACAAAAGAAACATCGCGTAATTCCTCGTAGAAAAATAAAAAAAATAAAATAGAACTCCTTCATATTCTCCTTAGTTTTCAAGAAAATAAAGCTTGAAAATTTGAAAATTCACCACAGGTAAATTTTCATGTTCGCGTGACGTTAACATTTTCCGTCGAGTGATCGCGCTACGCTTCGGACGAAATGTGAGAAGATTTTCAAACGATAATTATGATTATTCGATAGTGGAACCATCGCCTGGCCTTCAAGGTCCACAGGTCTTACACCCGTGTACTTTTATTTATGGCAGCGTGGTGAGGAAAAAGATATTGAAAGTGCGGAGCAATTAGCGCGAGCAATTAATTACGCATTTAAGGAACTGAAATGTCAAAACAGGTTACAGCGTGTGCACGCTTCGGTAATCAGACGGGTACAGCTATGCATATGGGGACAGTTTTGCAACGGAGAACATTATTTTCTTTTAAAACTTCTTTCTAGACAGGAAGTCAATAACATGTATTATTTTATGTTATTGACTTTTTAATAACATTTATTATTTAATTTTATTGATTTTTTAATTTATTATTTTATGTTATTGACTTTTTAATAACATGTATTATTTTATGTTATAGACTTTTTAATAACATTTATTATATTATGTCATTGACTTTTTAATAACATTTATATTGCACTTTGTAGACAAAGTTTACCAACATAATTTACGGTTGATTGAAGATAATATTGCAGTAATTAATTATTTTTCGAGATGAAAAATTAGTGGGATTTTTAATAGTGAACCTTATTCGTAAATTTGTAGCTTCAAATTTTAGGTTGATTATGTGAAATAATGGTAAACTGTGATGAAGATGATGAAACCTCTGGTGTAGGTTTTAATACGGACACCCTGTATGTCGTTCATACTTCAATATTTTCACGATCAATATATCGACACCTAATGTGAACAACATTGTAACTTATATATGTTTACAGTGGAGTTGCAATGTTGTAACTCTTACATGCTTACACTGGTGTTACAATATTGTACAGTAAACAATTTGTCAGCCTATAAGTACATAATAAAAGAAAATATTCCAACAATCTGCAAATGAAAATATTCCAACAATCTGCAAATTTTTTTAACAAAAAAAAATTAGAGAATCTTTTGTAACCTTAAAGGGTGCAAAAAAGATATTTGGAATACCGTATATAGAATAAAGTAAAAAATTGATCAGTCCATAGGTACATAATAAAAGAAAATATTCCAACAATCTGCAAATGAATTTAACAAAAAAAATTAGAGAATCTTTTGTAACCTTAAAGGGTGCAAAAAGGATATTTATAGCACCGTATATACAATAAATTAAAAAATTGATTAGTCCATAAGTACAGAATAACAAAAAATATTCAAACAATCTGTGAATAAATTTAACAAAACAAAAATTAGAGAATCTTTCGTAACCTTAAAGGGTGCAAAAAGATATTTGTAGCACCGTAAATCTAGTAAAATAGAAATTTGCTCAGTCCATAAGTACAGAATAAGAAAAAATATTCAAACAATCTGTGAATAAATTTAACAAAACAAAAATTAGAGAATCTTTCGTAACCTTGAAGGGTGCAAAAAGATATTTGTATCACCGTGAATCTAGTAAAATAGAAATTTGCTCGGTCCATAAGTACAGAATAAGAAAAAATATCGAAACGATACGTAAACGAATTTAAAAATTAAAAAAACAGTTTAGAGAAGGTAGTATAAGGTATAAAAGTGACATAAAGTTATAGGACAATTTAATATCTGAAAGGCACGAATGCAAGCACACGTGCGCGCGCGAGATCGTTCGGTTGCCCGCGCGAGCGTATCAGCGTGGCTGACTGTGTGTTACGGGGAGGCTGTGACTCATCCTGCGGGAGAGGGAGAGGTAGAAGGAGAGGGAGAGAGAGAAGGAGACGGGGGAGAGAGCGAGTCCTGTTCCCGTGGCAGGAAGCACCGAGTGGGGGCGGGGATCGATATATCGACTCGAGAAACGTTCCTGCCGCTAGCAGGACTGCGTAGATTCAAGGTCCTCTTTTTCTCTATCCTCTTTGTCTCTCTTCTTTTTTCTCTCTTTTTCCCTTGCTACAACAATCACCGAGTCTTTCCGTAGCCGGGGAACAAATGCGCGCAAAACTGTAAATTCCGCCCGTTTCCAGCTTCGCTTAGCTCCATGCTGGAATTTCGTCCTCAAATCTTTTATTGCTTTTTTTTCTTTTCTTTCTTGCTTGGGGATCGAAAATTTTCGGGATATTGTGCCAAGTTTTTATGGCTGAAATACAGCTTCACATATATTATGGAATTTGGGGATTTTATTCAATTTTGTATATTTTGAAATTTTTTAATTTTCAAGTCTTTAATTTTTAAATTTTCAAATTTCTTATATCAGCTTTTACAAATTTTTAATTTATGTTACTTAATATTGACTTCAACTTTCTAAATTACAAATTTCTATATTTTAAAATTTTTGTGTTACAAGCCTCAATATTACAATTTTCGAGGTACATAAAATATAAAATTATATGCAGAAGTACATGTACTAAAAAATTTCTAAATTCCCAAATTTGTATGTTTAAACTTTTTAATTCAAAAATACCCTACGTACAAATCTGAAGTTCCTCAAATTTATTATAGGGAAACTATATGCAAATCTAAAATTTTGTAAAAGTTCTAATATTCCAAAATCATCAACCACCCCTATCTCCTCTATTTACAAACTGAAATTCCCCATTCCTTTTCAAACGTACTAAAACATGTATACCTAAGTAAATATCAACAGCGTACCGAGACGGTAAATATCAATAGGTACATTCGATACGAGCCGACGAGTAAAAGTATCGATTGAGCCCTAAAAACGAGTTAGGGAGAAACGTAAAGCTGAGCACGAAGCCTCGTAACACCTTGTTTTCTCGACTTTCCTCCGTTTCCGGTTCTTTCCATCCTCGTTCCGAGTTTGCCCGGTGTTCTCGTTCCCGCGGCTGTCCTATACGTTGCTCGCGTCACTTTCACCGTTTCCCTTTTGTTTCCATGCTCGCTTTCGCTGGTTACGCTGTCGCGTCGCGACGCGACGCGTCGGGACACTTATCGGGGAACCTTGGCCGTCACCAATGCCGACGCTTCCGGTTTGCAACATCGAATTACTCCCTTGTTCCACGAATTCAAAAACGAACACCTGACCGTAGTGCCTTTTCTCTTCCGAAACGAGAAAATTGCTACTTCTTTTGTGCTCTCGGTGATCGATTACGGTGAAAGGCATTGACGTGCTTTTTGCAACAATTGTCTTTGTTGCGAAATTTTTGCTGTTTCATGGACGTCGATGAGCACTCAATTTTATCGCAGAAAAATATATTTTCGCATTATTGTCATACACGTCTGAACAACAAATTTGCAGACTTTTCAATGATCAATTTAAATTGCAACTTGGGTTGCAAATTTGAAAATGTACAATGTCCATATTTTTATATCTTAGCATTTACAAATGATCAAATTACTAAAACATTAAGTTTCCCAACATCTAAATGTACAAGTTACCTTTCTACATCTCAAGGTACAAGTTTCCTTTCTACATCTCAAGGCACAAGTTTCCTTTCTCCATCTTTCTACATTTCAGAAATGTGACCATTTCGAAATTTCCTTAGACATAAATCAGTAAAGGGTCGAATGATCGATGAGAAGGCTTGAGATATTTGTTGACAATGTGAAAGGAAAAATGCATACAAGCTTTCCCTCGTTTTCGATCAACCCCTGAATCTATTAAACGACCAATGGAGGCAATAACGCAGACCACGTACCAGCGTCAAAGTATTTTGCATTTTTCAACTGTAATTGCACGTCGTATAGGAGGGTGACCCACCTTGTAATTAGGTGCACGTGAACGGTTGCACGTGCATGCGTATCGCGGTGCTGTTCTGTTCGCGACAACCGTTTCTGAATCGGCGAAACGCTGCGTAACCCATTCTCTTTCTTCGATTCTTCGAAATCTACAGTATACTCTCGTTATATTGCCATCTGTATTGACGATTATTTGCATTAGAACGAATTTGCATATTGTTTTGTTATTTGCGTATTGTATTATCGTGCTGTACATCATTGCTGTATTATCTCGCGTTATATCGTCACGATTCGTTGTTACGCTCGTTATATTGCCATATATCGTATCATTGCACAATATTACAGTACATGATGCAGTACCTCTCATTACATAGCCGCGTATCATATTACCTCGCGGTTATGTAGCCATGTAGTGTTCCCTCGCGTTATATAGCCGCGTATCATATTATCTCACGTTATATAGCCACGTAGTGTTTCCTCGCGTTATATAGCCATGTTTTGTGTTCCCTCGCGTTATATAGCGGCGTATTATGTTCCCTCGCGTTATATAGCCGTGTTTTGAGTTCTCTCGCGTTATATAGCGGCGTATCATGTTCCCTCGCGTTATATAGCCGTGCTTTAAGTTCCCTCGCGTTATATAGCCGTGCTTTGAGTTCCCTCGCGTTATATAGCCGTGCTTTGAGTTCCCTCGCGTTATATAGCCGCGCATCGTATTATTTCGCGTTATATAGCTACGTAGTGTTCCCTCGCGTTATATAGCCGTATCTTGTGTTTCCTCTCGTTATATAACCGTATTTTCTGTTCGCTCGCGTTATATAGCCGCATATCATATTATTTCGCGTTATATAGCTACGTAGCATTCCCTCGCGTTATATAGCCGAATATTGTGTTACCTCGCGTTATATAACCATGTACCGTATCATCTCGCGTTATATCGCCATGTATCAAATTGGCATCCGCTAAATTGTCAGATGCCATATTTCCACGCGTTAAATTGTCCCATGTAGTTTTGCCATGCACTGTTCCTTATATTATATTGCAGTTTCTTATATCGCCGTATCGTCATGCGTTTTAATGGAGATCACAGCAATATCGTATATAGAAACTTATAATCGAAGTAAGATGCGTAATTTCACAAATGTTCATCTTTACAACCCCCGTGGCAATATAACGAGGGATTACCGTGTAAAAACGTATCGACGCGATGAAAATTTGTCGTCGGAAGCTAATGGAGTCGTCACCGTTCACGGTACTCATCGTTACTTCCCCGGAATAAAGGTAACCACGATCGTTACACAAAATTACCGACTTCCTCGCAAACGGGAGGGTGAAAAGCATCCAGAGAATTCTCAGGGATCGATCACGAAGCACGTGAATCCGTGCAAGTTAAACGGGTTGAATCGAACCGACAGAGTTTCGCATTGATATCGTCGATGGCTAATTCAGCTGGCCATTGTGCCGAGATCCTTGCAACGAAGTGGACGATAATGAGCTTAATTGTTCGACGAGTCAATGATTTCTGAACAAGAATTGCTTCGTTATGAATGCTACTTATTTATAGGCTGTTTCTCCTGTTAAAGTTGTGTCGTCGGTATAAATACCGTATTGTGCCCGATTGTTTAGACGAACAGCTATATGTATCTGAAATTCGATATTTCACTGTCTCGAATTAGATTTGCCGTTCGCGTATAAAAAGCTACTAAAGCTGCCGCTATTCATAAACGAACGTTTTGACCGGTTTAAATTAGACTATTTGCGGCCGTTGAAGTACAGCTTCATCGGTTCATATAATTCATTATGTTTTATTACACGTAGGCTGGTTCATGTAAATATACCCTTTGTTTCTTCTGTGAATACATATCGGAATATAGTCAGATTATTTTAGACGCATGTATAACGGTGGAAAGAATTTTTCTTGTCAAAATCCCCTCGCCGAGATACCAGAGTCATCTATGTTCTTTCCAATAATGATTTTATATTACTTCCGCAGCCCGACTTTTTGGAACGTTCCGCGTTAAGAAGCGTTAAGTATTAAAACATTCACGAGATTGTTTACCTTTTAGTATCGGGCTCTGATCAATTTTTCACAGGATACTCTGAAACATTTCACATATGTACATACGTGTGCACATACGTGTACACATACATGTACATTCACATAAAAAGCGTGAAGTATTAAAACATTCACGAGAATGTTTACTTTTTAGTATCGGGCCCTGATCAATTTTTCACGGAATACTCTGAAACATTCCACATATGTACATACGTGTGCACATACGTGTACACACACATATACATTCACATAAAAAGCGTGAAGTATTAAAACATTCACGAGAATGTTTACTTTTTAGTATCGGGCCCTGATCAATTTTTCACGGAATACTTTGAAACATTCCACATATGTACATACGTGTACACATACGTGTACACATACATATACATTCACATAAAAAGCGTTAAGTATTAAAACATTCACGAGATTGTTTACTTTTTAGTATCGGGTCCCGAACAATTTTGCACAGGATACTCTGAAACATTCCACATATGTACATACGTGTACACATACGTATACATTCATCTAAACAGTTCTTGAAAATGTATTCATTTTTTTATTCATTCATTTTTTGAAAATGAATTATTTTTTCTGATGATGATAATGTGTTCATTGAAGTAGCGTAACTGTGTCTCGTGCAACGATAAAGGATATTGAAGTAATCCCGTTTGCGAGATGCAGCGTTCACACGTTTAACTGTAACACGTGTTGTCCAAAAGAACCTAGAAGTCACCAATGACCCGTTTCTTCCGCGATCGAAGCGTGCCAGCAATAACCATTCACATCCACGAGCAGCGAACCGGTCTCTGGAGCGTGTAATCAGCGTCGCCGAAGGCGAGACTCGCGCTAAATGTTGTCTCGTGGCGTAAACTGTGGCCGCGGTTTACCGGGGATTACGTGGATGCGCGAAACCCCCTGAAGGATGTAATCCGGCTAGATTCGCCATATCGATTTTGAATGTTGTGTGCACGCTTCTCTCCGTCCTAAGGGTGCGTTTAACCTTAGCGACCGAATGCACGATGTTTTATTGCCATGAAAGATTACTTTAACGATTGATGCAGTTTGATTGAGATTGACGGGATTCGGGGCCATTGAATATAGTATGATTTTATGGGATTCAATTCGTTGTGATTTAATTTAATTTCGTTCAATTGTGATTCAATTTTTGCATTTTTGAATTTGAATTATACAAAGTCACAAATATTGTAGGATCGATATGTACGCAATGTAAGATATACTTAAATGTAATTAACCTAACTTTAGCAATTAACGTCTTGACTTATGATTTCTTTGAGAGATGCATAATTATTGCAATATTAAGACATATGTGGGAAGTTTATATATTAAGTATATTTTGTATTGAAGCGTTCTTGGTTGTGCAAATTATAATTGATATTAAACTCCAGTCTCAATTGTGCAGCAAATATGATTTTTGTTTCTTGTGAAACAAATCAACATGAACAACAAACAACATCAAATGTAATATTGTTTTAAAATTGAAAATAAACGATAAGACATAAATTAGTACATACATTAATTCTTTATTTCGATGAAAGTCAAGAAAAATTTTAATAAAAGCACCATATCAAATTATATAACTTAAAATTATAAAATTATAAAATTATATTAAAATTGTAACCTAATATTAAACTTATAGCAACTTATAGAACAATCATATAAATATAAAATTTATGTTATGTGATTATATATAACTGTAACAATATTTGCATAGATCTGTTCAATGATTATACTGTTTCTGTATACATGAATATACAGATATTTTTGTACATATACATATTTTTGTGTAGTCGTTTGTTTACGATCAAAAATACGTAGACAGTAGAAGGCATTGAAACGAGCACGAACGGTCGTTTCATCTAAACTACTCTAAACGCACCCTAATGCGTCAGCCACGCGTCTCCCTGGCTGGGTTGTCTCCTTTCGGCGTGCGTACTCGCGCGTAGACGCGCGCATTTCAAACGCGATCGTGACTCATGCTCGGTGCGCGTGTGTGTCGACTAACACAGGACCGACGCTAATACTCGCGCGTATTTCTGCATCGTGCGACCTTGCGCGCGCATTATACGCGCGTTTACACGCTCCCACGGTGGTGCTATCGCGATTCATGCTGTTCAACAAAAGTTATCTCAAATATCAGGTAGAAAAACAACGAATAGAAACTGGCTGCACGATAGGTGTATTAGACAATCTCGGTAGCATTTTCTTTTTGTTTAGAGAAATTTGGAAAATGATGGACAAGTAGGTAAATGTATAAATGAATGAAGTAATAAATGAATAAATAAATGAAATAATTAATAGCTACATTAATAAAGTAGTTAATTAAATGATACATAGATAAGCAGATAAATAAATGAACATATAGATGAATGAAATAATAGAAAGTTAAATAAATGAAATAATTATTAGCTACATAAATAAAAGAGTTAATTAAATGATACATAAATAACCAGATAAATAAATGAACATATAGATGAATGAAATAATAGAAAGTTAAATAAATGAAATAATTATTAGCTACATAAATTAATTAGTTAATTAAATGATACATAAATAACCAGATAAATAAATGAACAAATAAATGAATGAAATAATAAAATATTAAATAAATGAAATAAATACTAGCTACATAAATAAATTAGTTAATTAAATGATACATAAATAAATGAACAAACAGATTAATGAAATAATAAATAGCTGAATAGATGAACAAATTAATGAAATGATAAAGAGCAAGTAAGTAGGTAAATGAAGTAACAAGTAGCTGAATAAATAAATAAATAAATGAAGTAATATGTAGGTATATAAATAAATAAATTTATTAATTGAATGACAGGTAGGTACCAGATAGATAAATAAATAAAATAATAAATAGCAAAATAAATAAATTAATACATGAAGTAATAAATAAGAAAATAAATAAATGATATAATAAATAGGAAAATAAATAAATAAATAAACAATATAATCAGTAAATGAATTGGATAATAAATGAGTAAATAAATATATAAGTAAGTAGTACAAATAAATACCTAACTAAATAAATATGTAAATAAATTAATTAATAAATAAAATAATAAATAGGGAAATAAGTAAATAAATAAATGAAATAGTAAGTAAATAAATGGAAAAATAACTGAGTAAATAAATATATAAGTAAACAGTAAAAATGAATACCTAACTAACTAACTAACCAAATAAATAAATAAATTAATTAATATAATGAGTAGATAACTAAATAACTAAATCAGTAATCACTAAATAAATAACAAAAAATAAATAAATATATTTGTGCTTAACCTCAAAGCATCGAACTAGCAGCCCTAGCAGCATGGTGTACATTTCATGGTGTAGCACGTCCACAAAATGGTTGCACGCCACACATTATAGAACTTTTTAAATCGATTCTTTCGTGATAACGATCGATAGTCTTCGGGATCCAATAATAGGACTCCGATGGGTAGATTGAATTTTTCGACTTTGAGGGAAATGACGTTTGATCGTTAATGGCTTTTGAGATGGTTTCTGAAGAGATGTTTGAGAGGTTAATGGGATTGGGCCGATGGTGGACTCGTTGAGGGTTCGTTTGTTTGACTTGGATGGGAACAGCCGACTTTTTCCCCGTGTTTTTCTCAATGTTACCGTAACGAGGGATTATTTTTCACTGTGTATACAACTGCATCCTCTGAAATTTGTTACTTAGGCAAATTTTTATTTTTTAATAAGAAAGTTATAAATTTCCCTTGCCTCAAATTTAATAGAATCGAAAAGAACTTTCTACATAAATTCTTTTCTTCTTGGAAATTCGGAAGTATGGAATTTTTGGAAAATTTGGAAATCTACAGATTTTAAAATATAAAAATTTGGAAATCTAGAAGTTGGAGATCTACAGATTTTAAAATATAAAAATTTGGGAATCTACAAATTTGGAGATCTACAGATTTTAAAATATAAAAATTTGGAAATCTATAAAAATTTGGAAATCTACAAATTTGGAGATCTACAGATTTTAAAATATAAAAATTTGGAAATCTACAGATTTTAAAATAAAAAAATTTGAAAATCCACAAATTTTGAAATCTGCCAATTTTAAAAACCTGAATGCATAAAATTGAAAAATTTGGAAATTTCAAAATTTGTAATTGAAAAATTTTAACAAATTTTTAATAAAGAAAATGCTACACAGGAAACAGTAGAAAATACTTGAACTGTATACCGCAAAGTTGGCGACGTGTATTATTACAAGTTTATCTTTATTACCAACGGAAGAACAGAAAACTTTTTTACCTTTACAACATTATTCACGATAAACATCTCTGAATCGTATAATACAGGTATTTTTCTTGATTTTTTGCTTGGTTATTACACTTATAAATTGTTGCGTTTCAGATATCCATAAAGACAGAACATAGTAGCGATTCTCACTGATTACCTCGAGTCTTAATTGGACGATACGTTTGTAATAAGTATCATAAAGTTTCCAACCCTAAGCGCATTTCTAAGAAACTTTGCTACGTAATATGTCGATGACTTGCATTACCAGCTGAAAATCGTATGTCAGAACATTCTGTTGTCAGTCAGCGTTCTATGAAATTAATGGACACGCGATGAATCCAGCTTTTAGTTAAAAATAAATGATTCGTTATACATTAATTGTTATATTTGATATAAAAATATTTGTGGAAATTTAATGGGTTTGGTTTATAGTGAAATTTGAGGGGAAATTTGGGATGTGGGGATTTAGGGAGAAGTGATTTAGGAAGGGGGGATTTAGAAGGATTGGGGATTTAGGAATTTGGGAATTTAGGAAGTGGGAATTTAGAAGGATTGGGGATTTAGGAATTTGGGAATTTAGAAGGTGGGGATTTAGGAATATGGGGATTTAGAAAGTGGGAATTTAGAAGGATTGGGAATTTAGAAGGATTGGGAATTTAGGAGATGGGGATTTAGGAATTTGGGGATTTAGAAAGTGAGAATTTAGAAGGATTGGGAATTTAGGAATTTGGGAATTTAGGAGGTGGGAATTTAGGAATTATGAATTTAGGAATTTGGGGACTTAGGAATTTGGGGATTTAGAAAGATTGGGGATTTAGAAATTTGGGGATTTAGGAAGTGGGAATTTAGAAGGATTGGGGATTTAGGAATTTGGGAATTTAGGAGGTGGAGATTTAGGAATTGGGAATTTAAGAATTTGGGGATTTAGGAATTGGGGGTTTAAAAGGATTGGGGATTTAGGAAGTAGGAATTTAGAAGGATTGGGGATTTAGGAATTTGGGAATTTAGGAGGTGGGGATTTAGGAATTGGGAATTTAGGAATTTGGGGATTTAGGAATTAGGGATTTAGAAGGATTGGGGATTTAGGAAGTGAAAATTTAGGAATTGGGAATTTAGGAAGTAGGAATTTAGGAATTGGAGATTTAGTAATTGGGAATCCAGGAATTAATTATACTCTATACTCCCTGATCTATATATTATCTTTATTCTACACTCTCTATATTCTTTATATACGTATATTTTCTGTTCTCTATATTCTGTATACACTCTATGGATCTATATTATCTATACTCCATGCTCTCTCTACTTCATACTCTTCATACTGTATATTCTGGATAGGCTCTATACTCTCTACATTTGCTATATTTCCTATATTGTCTGCACCCTCTATAGTATCTACAGAGCTACTATATTACATATACAGTGTATTACACATATATGTACATGTATACTACTATATGTATTTGTACGTTACATACCACTATACGAATATGTATATGTACATATATTTTGCATATCACTATATGTCTACGTATATGCATATACATTGTATACCACTATATGCATACATATACGTATATATCATATACTACATACAAAGATAAACTATCTACACTCTCTACATCTAAATCTACCCTATAAATCAGCTCTATGTCCACTCTATAAATCTCCTCCACAAATCTACTCTCCACCCCGTACACTTTCATAAATACAGCGTCTTCCGTTTTTGCAGCCAGTTAACGCGTAGTATTTGTTGTTCCTCGAATTTTTGCAGGCGACGTGTGCGCCGCGTGTCTAATTTCGCGTTTGCATTCACCTTTTCGCTCGGTTTTGCGTTTGCGTCGAAGATACTACATCCGGCAGCCAGTCGGATCGATACAAGCGTGCGAGAGAGACTCGACGAGAGCCTACTCTCTCTCTCTCTTACTCTCTCGTTCTCTTTCTCTCTCGGTTAGACCGTGGCACCGACCCTGAAGCCAAGGCAAGACCTTGAGTTCGCGCGTCAATCCCGTGAAAGGGAAACTCAAGACACCCCCCGTCCGACCAAATTCCTCGCGAATTCTCTCGATAAAAACCGACGACCCTTAAAACGGCTACGTGGAAACGCGACAAAACGTTCTCCGCCCAATTCCATCCGCGATATTTTGTCCGTCAACGGACCGTATTTTACTTCCTATCCACCCAGCCAAATGAATTCGCGATGGAGCTACACGTGGCCGAAATCGATTTCCTCCGCGTTCGGCTTTCTTTCGGTTCAAGTTGGATGTGTTTTATGTCGGAGTTGCGACTTTTATTTTGAGGGGTGGTTTTTTGGGAAGCGAGGGTGGAAGGAAAGGTGTGAAGCAAAGATGCGAAGGAAAGGTGAGTTGAGATTTGTTTTGGGAATTTGGGAGAGGGGGAAGTAGAGTTGTGGGAATTTTGGGAGTTTAGGTACAGGGTTTTGGAGGTTTGAGAATTATGGGATTTTTGTGGGTGGAAGTTTAGGAATTTTGGAATTGGGAAGTTGGGAAGTGAGAATTTTGGAATTGGAGATTTAAGGATTTGGGGATTTAGGAATTGGGAATTTAGGAAGTGGAGATTTAGGAATTGGGAATTTGGGAATTTAGGAAGTGGGGATTTAGAAGGATTAGGGATTTAGGACGTCGGAATTTAGGAATCAGGGATTTAAAAATTGGGAAGTTAGGAATCGGGGATTTAGGACGTGGGAATTTAGGAATTGGAAAGTTAGGAATCGGAGATTTAGGGATTGGGGATTTAGGACGTGGGAATTCAGGAATTGGGAATTTAGGAATGGGGGATTTAGAAATTGGGAATTTAGGAGAATTGGGAATGTAGGAATTAGGGATTTGGGAATTAGAAATTTAAGATATGGGAATTTGCAAGATGGGGATTTAGGAATCAGAAATTTAATAATTGGGAATTTAGGAAATATTAATTTAGAAGTAAAAAATTTTCAAATTCACAAATTTAAAAATTCCAAAAACCCAAAAATACCAATTTAAAAATCTAAAACCCTAATACCACAAGCAACCCCCCAATAAATTTTCCCCATGAAACATCTAATCAATTTCGTGCACGACATCGGTAGCGTGTCGCTTCGGGTGATTTCGCAAGGATAGACCAACAGGGGGTCCTCATAGAATCGTAGAAAAGGGATGAAACGATGCTCCACTAATTCCGTTATGCCCGCGATGAGCCCCGGCGACGATTCGTCACGCATTGTATGCCCGCTCGCGAGCTCGCACACGTGCACCGCGAGAGACTGCATTTCGAGCAGCGTGCGCGCGTACGGAAAGTTTGCACGCGTGTGTGGGCTCCGGTTCGCTGGTGTGAGTGTCGGGATAGCAGGGCGGTTGATCTTGTATGTATACAGGACAGAGGCGGCAGCTGTCAGACAGCTGTAAGGGCCTTTTTACCTGCTCCATCCAGAACGTGTGTACGAGTCCGGTAGCGAGCGCATCCGACGAGAAAAAAAAGGATCTAAAAGTGGCCGAATGTCGGGCTGGGGAATCGGGAAGCAAAAGTGTGCCGGCAACGAGGAAACGATAGCACGTGCACTTTTGGGACACCGCGAAAATAACGAGACACCTTCGCACGTGTTTTCTTTTTACTTTGTAGGCTTTTCTTCATAATTTCACTTTTATGGAATTGTGGAGAGGGGTATGGGATATTATAGTTTGCTAGGATGGTATTTGTTGGTCATTGATGACGATTGGGTGACTGGAAATCAATGATGAATTTGGGGAATTTGGAATTTGGGGAATTTAGAATTAGGGGAGGACTCCTATAGAAATTAGATGACTCTTTTCGGTCTTATTTTTCAAGCTTCTCTTGTTACCGTCAGAAGTTTGGGAATTTAGGTAGTGGGGATTTAGGAATTGGGAAATTAGGAATTGGGGATTTAGGAGTATTGGGGATTTACGAAGTGGGAAATTAGGAATTGGGGATTTACGAAGTGGGAATTTGGGAATATAAATTCTAACGAAAATTCCCTATTCCTGAATTCCCAAATTCCCAAATTCCCAAATTCCCAAATTCCCAAATTCCCAATTCCTAAATCTCCACTTCCTAAATTCCCAATTCCTAAATCCCCAAATTCCTAAATCTCCAATTCCAAAATTCCCAAATTCCCAAATTCCTAAATTCCCAATTACTAAATTCCCACTTCCTAAATTTTCAAATTCCCAAATTCCCAATTCCTAAATCTCCACCTCCTAAATTCCCAATTCCTACATCCCCATCTCCTAACTTCCCAAATCCCAAATTCCTAATTCTCCTAAATTCCCAATTCCTATATCTTGAAAATGAAATGAATTAAAATCATTTCCATCGCTTAAACTAAACCTTATTACAGCAATTTATTCTCGAAACTATTTTACCAACAAAATTTGATTACAATTAATCGAACAAGTTGGAAATCAATTAAATTCTCCGAAATTTCAGTAAAGATTTCCTAGTCTTTGGAATCCATGGAACCTCCTCTGTATCTGAGGATCCGAATCCACAAACCAGTTTCAGGACAATCGAATATTTATGCGTGTGCTAGTTTCTCCATTCTCATCGAGAATCGAACGAGCTGTCACGAACATTGATATCACGAGAATTACAAAACTACCAAATCATCGACACATGAAATATGTATAAATAGGACATGCTTATTGTTAGAGAATCATGCTATCGGTTTCGATAAGCCTTATCTCTTGTTTAATGATCACATGTAGCTCACACATAGCTCGCTACGAGTAATTAACCAAAAATATTATATTCAAAGACTGTGATATTGAGTGATTTTAATTTGAAGTATTGATAGTCTTCTCCGATTAATTGTGGTTCAATCTTTTTGGTAAAATTCCAAATTTCCTAAATCCCAAATCCTCCAATTTCCAAATTTAACAGTGATCCACACTCAACATCAAATCATCCACGACTCATCAACTATAAACACCGATCAAACATGATCAAAATTAATTAAAAACGAAACATAGTATAATCCACAAGATAACGTTGACACATCAGATAGATGTACTTTACGAAAGCACGTTTCCGAGCCATGGCAGCTGATCCTTTGTCACGGATCAAGGAACATCGGCGACGACTCGATGGACGAGAACGAAGGAGACGAAAAGTCGAAAGGAACGAACAGGCCGAACAATGGAGCCGGACCGGGTCGGGATCGAGTGAGACAACGACGCGGGAATTATGTCGACAATGCTGCTGATTGCCGGTTCATTATGACGTCATAAAAGCGAATCTAGTTGGTACGGTATGAGCGTACCGCTGACGATGAAGGATAATCGGTGCCGAGGCGTGCGGGCCTTCGTTTCGCCAAGTTCACCGTAAACAGAAATCTTTCCGATCCTGCGGAACTATGGGTATCGGACTGAACTTGTCCGTGAAAAACGATTTCACGAACGTGAATCGCGTTCTGGATTGCATGATTTCTCGTTCGTTCCAAATTCCAAATTTCAAATTCTCCGAATTCCAAATTTTCCAAATTTCAAATTCTCCGAATTCCAAATTTCCCAAATTCTAAATTCCCCAAATTCCAAATTCCAAATTCCAAATTTCAAATTCCCCGAATTCCAAATTCCCCAAATTCCAAATTCTCCAAATTCCAAATTCCCCGAATTCCAAATTCCCCGAATTCCAAATTCCCCAAATCCCAAATTCCCCAAATTCCAAATTCCCCACATCCCAAATTCCCCGAATCCCAAATTCCCCGAATCCCAAATTCCCCGAATCCCAAATTCCCCGAATCCCAAATTCCCCGAATCCCAAATTCCCCGAATCCCAAATTCCCCGAATCCCAAATTCCCCGAATCCTAAATTCCCCGAATTCCAAATTCCCCGAATCCCAAATTCCCCGAATCCCAAATTCCCCGAATCCCAAATTCCCCGAATCCCAAATTCCCCGAATCCCAAATTCCCCGAATTCCAAATTCCCCGAATTCCAAATTCCCCGAATCCCAAATTCCCCGAATCCCAAATTCCCCGAATCCCAAATTCCCCGAATCCCAAATTCCCCGAATCCCAAATTCCCCGAATCCCAAATTCCCCGAATCCCAAATTCCCCGAATCCCAAGTTCCCCAAATCTCAAATTTTCCAAATTTCCAAATGACAACCCCAACCCCCTTAAACCTCCTCAAAAATGATCCCGCAGCACCCATCATCAAGCAAATGATCCATAATCCAAAATCAGTATCGATCCGCGGTATTATCGCCGGCGATCGTAGTGTGCACGCGCGTCAATCGGTACAGCGGATCTAATTGGAGCGAGCTTGATCTATCCTCATGTAAATGAGCGTAATTAGCGTGCAACATAAATCAAGGTAGTGGCATGGTAGGATCGATTAGCGTGTGCGAGGGGAATCAGCAGGGTAAAGGGAACGAACGTGCACATACAGTCGGCTGGCAACCTCTGACCCGATTTTCCTTCCGAATAAAACTAATGGCCACTCGTAATTGGAATTAGCCGTGGCTTACGTCGTTGCACGCCGAATCGACTTGGACGAAATTAAAATTGCCATTGTTGTCCGTTCTGGCTGTTCCGAGATCACCAAGGATCGATGTTCCTCCTCCTTTGACGAGCTCCGAGCCATTAAACGGGATTTCACTGTCAAATTCTCTCGGTCAGATTGATGGGCTCGATTGCGGACGACAAGAGACGATTTGATCTATGAGATTTTGGGAACATCTTAAGATTATCACTGATCTGGTGTATACATGCGTGTATTCAAAATTTTGCTGGTATTTTTTGAAATGTTTTATGTGACGCACGTTGTATTCGACGGACGTTATATTTGACGTACGTTGTATTTGGCGCACGTTGTTTTTGTCGTGCGTTGTGTGCGTCGTGTTCGACGTATATGGTATTTGATGTCTGTAATATTTAATACACATATGGTAGTTGCACCTATCATATTCGACGCTCCTTGTATTCGACGCACGTTGCATTTGGCGCACGTAGTTTTTGTCGTGCGTTGTGTACGTCGTGTTCGACGTATATGGTATTTGATGTCTGTAATATTTAATACACATATGGTAGTTGCACCTATCATATTCGACGCTCCTTGTATTCGACGCACGTTGCATTTGGCGCACGTTGTTTTTGTCGTGCGTTGTTCGCGTCATGTTGGACGTATATTGTATTTGACGTCTATAATATTTAATACACATATGGTAGTTGTACCTATCATATTTGATGGATGTTGTATTCGACGCACGTTGTACTCAACGCACGTTACACTCTCCGCACGTCGTATTTCACATGTGTGACTTTTAACACATATAGTATTTAACGTATATAGTGTTTGGTACACCCCATAATTGATGCACAATTTATTTGACGAACGTTGCATTCGACGCACGTTGTACCCAACAACAAGTACCCGATAAGAGGCTTAATAAAAGTATTGCGAAAGCGATTGATATAATTGCTAAGGCTTAGTAATCGGTGGAACGCGTTGAATTGGTTGCAAAATAAGTCGCAACGATTTTTCAGTAAACACGAGTCCTAACGATTTTTCCCGAGTCTGAGTCACCGGTGACCCCAGCTGATGAACTCACCGCGTACACTTCCACAATGTGGCTCCTATCGGTTCGGAGACTGTGACTAATAGGCAGATACAATGGAATAAATTTACCATTCAACATTTATTCTATATAGCTTTGTGTCAATTTACCGAGGAAAAATCAAATTCGTAGATAAATGCTGCAGGATTTATTGTACTCTCTTTCATTGAGCTTATCGGTACTGCAACTTTTATTATGAATTCATAGAATAATTTTCTCAATTTTTCGCGTTGGTGAACTTGATCATTATTTTCAAGATATATTATTATATTATTGTTAAAATATATAATTCTCGATAATCACTTTCGTATCTCAAGTGTAGCTACAACTGTACAATGTTGTGTCAAGAGGATACATTAATACAAAATTCGTCTGAAATTAAAACTTGATATTTTATGGAAATTCTATTAATGAACAGCAATGTTCTATACATGTACACGTTCTGTTCAATATGTTCCTACATTCAGCTAATCTATCTGAATTATTTACAAGTCCCAAGAGAAATGTGATGTCGACTCACAAGGGATTAAAAATGAAAGATGTAACATCACGTATTATATCATGTTCTCAAAGATAAGCTTGAGAAGTCCATGATGGCTTCTGAATACTCCACAATAATAAAATTAGTTCCGAAACTTTTTAGAATTTGAAAAACGAGCCTAATTAGTTGCAGTCGAAAATGAAAGTTCACGTGGATGTTTTTAATCATGGAGGTGTTAGTACAAATGGGTCAATTAAGAGCGGCGATTCGAAAGCCCTTCCATTTTCGCGCGAGCAATTTCAAGTCGAGTGTGTCAGCCGCCTCTGCGTTCTCCCTCGACTACTATACGGCCGGTCCGTGCCATGGTGTCCCATGGTGCAAATAAATCATACGTAAGTGTGCTTACGCGTTGCCGCACACCCGGCGCGGCGTCCCGTTCGCGATCGAGAAACAGCCAAATTAAATCCTACTCTTATTCGACGATCTTTCTTTAACTCTTATAATTCACTTGTCGATTTCGTATTACGATCGACATCGTAATTAACCAATGTCACGTAATTAGATTTACTCGTAACAGTAAAATACATTTCATACATAAATAACGTACATATATACATTTACTTATGAATTTGTTAATACGATAGAAAAATATTAATTATATTGCCAAATAAAAAGTCGTACAAGTTTAGCTCTTTTCTCAAAATGACTGTCTTCGACTTGGCAAAAAAAAAAGAATTGCACGTCTGTTTTTTGTAACAACCAAGAACCGTGACGATCCCCGCGAGTTTTCTTCGTAAGTTGCGTATAATTTTAACTCCGGTTTGTTTTACGATTGCCGGCGTGCGATGGTCGTTGTTCGATCGGTGATGTTCCTTGCAGCGATACTCGTTTCTTTGGCCGTGATTTCTGTCGGAACTCCTCGTTCTATCACCTGTCAAGCGGCTCACGATGTCTCCTTACGATCGTACCCTCATTCGTCACACACCCCTTCTTGCGACGGTTGCAATACGACTTACGTAACTATGTACCGAACGCTTTTCACATCGAAATAATGAACGCAGACCTTTTCTTCGACTGTGGAATTAAATGACATCGAACGTGTTGCTCGAACGTTGTATCACAGCTCTACAAGCTTGAAAAAGACGTGTAGGAGCTAAGATAGTTATTAAAGATAGTAAGTATCATTCGCAGATTTAGGGATTTGGGGAATTTGGAGAATTTGAGATTTGGGGATTTGGGGGATTTGGGGGATTTGGGGGATTTGGGGGATTTGGGGGATTTGGGGGATTTGGGGGATTTGGGGAATTTGGGATTTGGGGAATTTGGGATTTGGGGAATTTGGCATTTGGGGAATTTGGGATTCGGGGAATTTGGGATTCGGGGAATTTGGGATTCGGGGAATTTGGGATTCGGGGAATTTGGGATTCGGGGAATTTGGGATTCGGGGAATTTGGGATTCGGGGAATTTGGGATTCGGGGGAATTTGGGATTTGAGATTTGGGATTTGGGGAATTTGGGATTTGAGGAATTTGGGATTTGAGGAATTTGGGATTTGGGAAATTTGGGATTTGGGGAATTTGGGATTTGGGAAATTTGGGATTTGGGGAATTTGGGATTTGCGGAATTTAGAATTTAGGGAATTTGGGGAATTTTGGGAATTTGGGGATTTGGGGAATTTGGGATTTGGGAAATTTGGGATTTGGGAAATTTGGGATTTGGGGAATTTGGGATTCGGGGAATTTGGGATTCGGGGAATTTGGGATTCGGGGAATTTGGGATTTGCGGAATTTAGAATTTAGGGAATTTGGGGAATTTAGGGATTTGGGGAAATTGTAAATTGTGGAATTTGGGATTTGGAGAATTTGAAATTCGAGGAATTTGCAATTTGGAGAATTCGGAATTTGGGAAATTTGGAATATGAAGAATTTGAAATTTGGAGATTTGGGAATTCCGGAACTTGACAATTTAAAAATTTGAAGAAACTTAATAATCCGAAAGCTGAAAAGCTAAAGCCAGTATTGCAAATAATTTAGTCGGCCTAAGAATAGAATATGTGAATAGTGCAGCCCTGGAGCGGCTGAAAGATGGCGACGAAGAATAGCATCGTAACAGCATAGCAGCCGAAAACTTACAAAATCGAGGTGTAATCGGATTTGGCCGTTTTACAATCAGAAAGGGCCCCGGTCGTTGCGAGAATCTGTGACGTGTAAGGTTACCTACCCTTTGAGTGGAAGAATCGATAGGAACGGCAGGGCCCGGTTTCATTAAAGCCTAGGGCTTGCAATTCGATTTCGCGGTAAACATTAATCACCGGCTCGGCCCCGAGAAGCTGGGCAAACAGCAACCAGCGGAAAAGTACGATTCCATGGAGGCTGATCGATTCTTTTCCATTATTCCGTCTTTCTTTTCTTGCGTTCGTTCGTAGAGTGGTTGTGCAGACCGATGCAGGCCTAGAAACTAGATCCTCGCAGCTGCTGTCGCGGCGAAACCGGAAGCTCGTCAGCCATCGTGTTTGTACTGTTACTATGGTTACCATGGGAGATCCTTTTCTGTCACGGGGTTAGATGCCTTCTCGACGGCTACGCGCCACGGGGGTTTCGACACTGCCCTTAATGCCGAGCATTGTTCACTATTTTGCCCGATTTTTATGTTTCCACTATTTATGACACTTTAAATTATCAGGTTCTTGTGTCTTCAAATTTTCAAATTGTGAAGCTTAAGTAGAAAGTACAGAAATTCTGGAAGCTTGTGAGAAAATATAAAAATTTATAATACAGGAACATATATGTCTTCTTTTCATGTACTAGAAACAACATTTTGAAGTACAACACTTAACCACCTTCCTTCTTGACTCTCCGATAAAGACAACTTTTAGAATCTCAACCACATATTCCAAAAAAATTATTTGCAAATTTAATATTGATCATAAATCCATAATTATAGTTAGAGCATAAAAATAATGCTCATTAAATATAGAAAGACGTACGACATTCGGCAAGACAAGTTATCGATTTTCCCCGAAAACGTCACATCTGGGGTAGCCACCCCTCGCAATCATTTAATCCATCGCCGATGATTTATCAACGATCGAGCAATATTAATTCGTGCACGATCGTGTGGTCCAGCGAATCGATTCGTTCACCGTTTTCGAAATAACGCGCGGGATAATATAATGGTCGTCTGGGATCGGTCGACAACTGTTGTCCCGATGGCTGAACCGGACAGATGTTCTCCGTTTCGTGAACCGAACGGAGGCTGAGTGATCCGAAACGAGCGAGCAGCACGTGTGGAGGAAATCCATTTCCTTTTACGGGACTCGTGGAAAACGAGCCAGGAATCATCGAGGAAACGCAGATGCGACCGGATGTTTATTTCGATCGCCAGAATTCCGTGGCGCCGACTCGACCAACGTAAACATTGTTCCTCCTAATTTCACGTGTTTGGGGCTTCCTGTGATTTTTCACTGTTAGGGGGTGAGCTCTTGGGGTTAATCCTTTGCTCTCGAAGGTATTTTTGATGGTTGATATTTTTCGATAGGCGACTGAAATTTTTTGACTGAGAAGTTTGGTGAATTTTTTTTATGTCATTTCTGTATTATTAACCCCTTATTGTACTTTGAGGATTCTCCCTCGTAACGTAGTTACTTACTACAATTTTTAATACTCTTCAATTTAGGAATCACTCTTAAAAAGGTCCCATAATTTGCATTATCAAAACGCTGAATATAAAACATTCACAACATGTCGCTCTATGACGTCCTATGACAGACTGAAAGACTTTTACTTATCACACAAGTTTATTAGAAAAACAAAATTTGAGCTGTGCCAGTAAATTAAAGAATCAATAGACAGTAAAAGGACAGATAAATAGTACTAATTACAGGAAGAAAATGAATAATCTCGAGTGGTTAATAGAAGAGTGCCGCGTTCAATTTAGCACGGGTGTCAGGAGCAACTGATCTTCTCCCATTGTTAGAGCAGCTGTCTACAATTATTATATTTCTGACCTGGGTCTCTCTCTCTCTTTTCTTCTCTCGTTAGCCCCTCCCTCCTGTAGTACCGATTACCCGAGATATACCTGGCCTTTTGTTATTCCCGCGCTAGCATTTTGCCCTAGAATCGATCACGAGCATCGAGCTCGTCCTTTTTGTCATGTTAAACGGATTAGGATGCGTCCTGCGTTGGCAGAATCGTGCTTCTATCGTATTATCTCGATTTTCGCGTAACTTTTTACGTCCATTATTTTCTGAACGTTGCGGTACATGCTGTAGCCTGATAATTAGATCGGTGATACACATTTAAACGACCTTTATAAAATACTTCAGTAAAAATTGTTCCTTTTTTGTGCATCAATAATTAAAATGTGTAAACATAAAATGTTTCAATATATGTTTCGAAAACAACAATAATTAAATGATGATTAAATATGAACATTTCTGGACTAAAAATATTTGCAATATATAGATATAAATGTTTGCAACATAACAGTTTGAAAAAAAATTCAAATGCAAACATTCTCAAAGTAAACATAATTATAACGTCTACACATGCAAACTTGTATAGTTTACAAAATAAACATAATCAAATTATAATTGTGGTATAAATGTTTAAATATAATTGTCCTCCGTTTATACTAATAGTAATATACTAATAGTTGTGACATAGCCCCAAAACAAAGCTTCTAATAAGAATACCGAGTACCGCCGAGATTTTCCAAGATGCATCTGTGAGGCATTTTCCCGCGTGAAAAAGCACGGTCTGAAAAAAAAGGGAGAAGTAGAAACGACAGCGAGAAAGAAGCGTTTCGGTGGTCGAAGCGTAGACCGTTACAGGCTCGGCATCGCAGACAATGCCGGATATTTTTATAGCGATTCGCGACGGCAGCTACATCAACACGACCGGTTTTCCACTCCGCGTTTGAACATCTGCCGCCTCGGTTCACGCGCGTCTGCGCCTGTCTGTCTGCGTGCGCGTTTATGTACGAATGCGCCTGCGCGTTCGTGTGTGAGTGCGCGTGCGCGTACACCACGCATGCGCGCGTGAGTGCACGCAACACCGTCGCGTCACACGCGTCCTCGTGCAGCCCCGAGAGACGCGAACGAATAATGAAATCGGGGGAAAAGCTATTGTTATGGCGTCCGGTTGCACGCGTCAGCGAACCTAACGCATGTTTTTTCGGGAATTTTATTAATCTTCATGATTTTATTTTTATTGGAAAAGGGATCGGGAGGATTTTTGTGTTGGGATTTTAGATTTTTGGGGTCAGGTCGTAGATCGGCTTAGATTTGTGATTAGGTGAGAGTCGGATTAGGTTCTATTTTAGTCTATTCAAGCTAGGTTAGGTTATTAGGTTGGGTTAGGTTATTAGATTAGGTTATTAGGTTAGGTTAGATTATTAGATTACGTTATTAGGTTAGGTCAGATTATTAGATTAGGTTATTAGGTTAGGTTAGATTATTAGATTACGTTATTAGGTTAGGTCAGATTATTAGATTAGGTTATTAGGTTAGGTTAGATTATTAGATTATGTTATTAGGTTAGGTCAGATTATTAGATTAGGTTATTAGGTTAGGTTAGATTATTAGATTAGGTTATTAGGTTAGGTCAGATTATTAGATTAGGTTATTAGGTTAGGTCAGATGATTAGATTAGGTTATTTGGTTAGGTCAGATTATTAGATTAGGTTATTAGGTTAGGTCAGATTATTAGATTAGGTTATTAGGTTAGGTTAGGGTAGCTAGACTGGGATATTTCTACATTTCTATGGTCAAGTCGTAGATCGTCTAAGATTAATGATATCGTATATGTTTGATGTTCGGTGTTGTTAGTGTTAGGTTAGGTTGTAAGGTTAGATCAAGTTAGGTCTAATAGATTAAGCTTATATTTGAGGAGTTTAAAAGTTTCATTCGGACCCATTCTTTTTATATTTCAACCCCAAACTCAATTTCGAAATTACTGTCGTTAAACAGAGTGAAATTTCTCTTAATAATTTATGAAATATAATCAACATCACTAATTGTCTTAAAAGATTGTCTAAAATATAATCAACATCACTATTTGTCTTAAAAGATTGTCTGAAATAAAATCAACATCACTATTTGTCTTAAAAGATTGTCTGAAATATAATCAACATCACTATTTGTCTTAAAAGATTGTCTGAAATAAAATCAACATCACTATTTGTCTTAGAAGATTGTTTAAAATATAATCAACATCACTATTTGTCTTAAAAGAGTATCTAAAATATAATCAACATCGCTATTTGTCTTAGAAGATTGTCTAAAATATAATCAACATCACTATTTGTCTTAGAAGATTGTTTAAAATATAATCAACATCACTATTTGTCTTAAAAGAGTATCTAAAATATAATCAACATCGCTATTTGTCTTAGAAGATTGTCTAAAATATAATCAACATCACTATTTATCTTAAAAGATTGTCTGAAATATAATCAACTTTAGGTTTGTCGTAAAAAAAGATTATTTGTCTTAAACTCGAGCTACACTCGAATTACCTGATCAATATGAACCAAGTTCACTTAACTTAAGTTTTATCGACCTAAGACAGTTTCAAAATTTCACAAAGGCTGGAAGTTTGGTAATTTACAAAATGGCGTTCAAAGCCATCCCTAGTTAGGGTAGTCAGGGTCAGGGACGTTATCCTGCGCTATCAGCGTGTCGTTTTCGCGTCAGACGAACTCGCGCGGTTCGGCTCGTACCGAGGCTGAAACGAAACAGCCAATCAATCAATTCTCTGCCGGTACAATTCTCCCAATGAGATCTGAGTGAATTGCATTAACCTACAGACATACATTACGCGTCTGTGCGCGAGCACGGTGCACCCGAAGGATTGACGATCATGATTATGATGATGATTACGATGATGATGACGCCGTAACGTTGATCAACCAGGTTCCACTGTCTCACGTTCATTTTTGCATTTTTCTCCTTTCGACTTTGTAACGATCCACCCTTCGATAAATTTCATCTTCAAATTCGACGGAAAGTTGGAACAACTCTGTACGAAATATTTTGGGGGAAGTCGTTTTGTTCTCACGATTATCGGACACGTTTTGAGACACTGATTTTCAGCAGGGAGCGCGATAATGTTTAAAAAGCATGTAATTAGCGGCTATTTCGCGTAATCCGTTCTTCGGCTCGAATAACCCCTTTCCTCGGGAGACTGATTACGATTATAATTTCAAATGATTTTCTTGCCCGTACACCATTTCTCGCTTCGAAGCGTTAAAAATGTGACTCACGAGATCTCGGAACTGATGAATTCAATGCTCAATTAAAGGCCCGAGGGGTGAACGTTAAGCACCTAATAACTATATATTCGAATGTTTTATTCATATTCTTATCCACTTTTCCTCTTTTTTTTAATTCCATTTTACGAAGATTTATTGCGAGGAGATATTACCCGAAGAAACGTCGATGCTCTCGTGTGACGAATGACCCACTTAGTATTTCAGATAAAAACAAGTAAACACTGTATACTTGTACCATACGTTAACCCCTTGCGCTTCTACCACCGCGACGATAAAACTTTTATTATATTTTCAAACGCAATTTCCAGTTTTGGTTCAATTGTCATTTGCATAGTGAAACATCGTCGAACGCGAAACACTTTTTATTTGTTTTAATGCGACAGTTATGTCCGACGGCTAATGTATAAATTGTAGTGCAACCGGTTATTATCATTTTTTCCTTTAAACACGGCATTTCATTGCGGAAGATAACGATCGCAAAATTATGCTGACGCGTATACGGAAAATTAGAGCTACATCGATGACGATGATAGCGGATTTTTTTGCTCTATAGTTCGAATACTTGATGGAGGAATAATGTTTTAATTCGATGTTATTGTACATGAGTTACGCTAAGTAATTTATATTAATTGTTAAATTATACGAGGTGGATATGCATATTTATGTGGTAAATATCGAATTGGAATTTTATATAGATCTTTTACATAGAAACACAAAATAAGTTTTTTATGTTAAATTATGTATATGTACACAACGTTCAAACACACATGAGCACATATACATATGAATATGTACATTAGAACATACACATATGAATATATACATTAGAACATACACATATGAATATATACATTCGAACATACACATATGAATATATACATTAGAACATATACATATGAATATGTACATTAGAACATACACATATGAATATATACATTAGAATATGTACATATGAATATATGCATTAGAACATACACATATGAATATATACATTAGAATATGTACATATGAATATATGCATTAGAACATACACATATGAATATATACATTAGAACATACACATATGAATATATATATTAGAACATACACATATGAATATATGCATTAGAACATACGCATATGAATATGTACATTAGAACAAACACATATGAATATATACATTAGAACATACACATATGAATATGTACATTAGAACATACACATATGAATATATACATTAGAACATATACACATGAATATATGCATTAGAACATACACATATGAATATATACATTAGAACATACACATATGAATATGTACATTAGAACATACACATATGAATATGTACATTAGAACATACACATGTGAATATATATATTAGAACATACACATATGAATATATATATTAGAACATACACATATGAATATATAATTGTATTCTGTGTACATGATATATTATACAGTATGATATGTTCCATAATATATTCCAACACTATTATGTACTACATAATGATGGTGGATATACATATTTATGTGGTAAATATCGAAGTGGAAATTTATGTAGATCTCTTACATAGAAGCACAAAATAAGTTTTGTATGTTAAATTACATACAAATTACGTATGTTAAATTACATTCAAACACATATGAGCACATGCACATATGATTATATGATTGTATTTTATAGTACATGGTATATTATACAGTATGATATGTTCCATGATATATTCCAATACCAGACTACATAATGATCGAAACGATTCTTAAAAAAATATATTGGCAAAGAACATATTGAAATCAAAAGTTCTGAAACTACATATGGTACAACCCTGTCATATTAATATAAATTTTGATCCTACACTTTCGTCCAGCAAATTTAATATTTGTGAAGGATGTCAATATATTCCATAATATATTCCAACACTATTATATACTACATAAAACTCAAAATAATTCTTAAAAAACTACATTCGCAAAGAGCATAAATCACAAATTTTAAAACTACATATGATACAACCCTGACATATTAATATAAATTTTGATCCTCCACTTTCGTCCAGCAAATTTAATATTTGTGAAGGGTGTCGATATATTCCAATATATATTCCAACACTATACTACATAACACTCAAAATAATTCTTAAAAAACTACATTCGCAAAGAGCATAAATCACAAATTCTAAAACTACATATGATACAACCCTGACACATTAATATAAATTTTGATCTTCCACTTTCGTCCAGCAAATGCAATATTTGTGAAGGGTGTCGAGGGCAATTGGAGACTGAAAAGCTTCCCTAGGATCTCGAAATCCACGTGATCCGCAACGCGTATGCGAACGTATGCGAGCGTATGCATATGACAAACGTGCCAGTGCATAATGCAGCGGCTGTTCTTCGATCGCGATGCTGAACGTGATTCGTCATTGGGTAATTCGTCGTGGAGACGGAAGTGCTAGCAATTTTCTAAGAGTCTATCATTTTAACGAACGCTCGTCTCTGCGTAACGTCGATTCAAAAATATATGTCCCGTGCGATCAATCATGTTTCACCTCTCATCTTTTCTTGTATCGTTATTCTAAACCTATATGGTTTTTTGGTAACTTTTATTTGGTAATTTGCTTGAACTTTTATGTCTTTATCCTTTATATTTTATACCTTCAATAATATAATAATTTGCATAAAGAATTGAATTTTTGTATTTTTATTGTTTTACTGCTTTACGGTGAATTTACTAAGTTGTATATATTCCTAATTTCAATGTAGAGATGATTTATTGAATTTAATAATAAATTGAATAAATTTAATAATATATTGGAATTGACTTCAATAATAAATTGAATAAATGTAATAATATATTGAAATTGAATTCAATAATAAATTGAATAATATATTGAAATTGAATTTAATAATAAATTGAATAAATTGAATAATATATTGAAATTGAATTCAATAATAATTTGAATAAATTTAATAATATATTGAAATTGAATTCAATAATAAATTGAATGAATTGAATAATATATTGAAATTGAATTCAATAATAAATTGAATAAATTGAATAATATATTGAAATTGAATTAAATAATATCTTGAATAAATTGAATAATATATTGAAATTGAATTCAATAATAAATTGAATAAATTTAATAATATATTGAAATTGAATTAAATAATAAATTGAATAAATTGAATAATATATTGAAATTGAATTCAATAATAAATTGAATAAATTTAATAATATATTGAAATTGAATTCAATAATAAATTGAATAAATGTAATAATATATTGAAATTGAATTCAATAATAAATTGAATGAATTGAATAATATATTGAAATTGAATTCAATAATAAATTGAATGAATTGAATAGTATATTGAAATTGAATTTAATAATAAATTGAATAAATTTAATAATATATTGAAATTGAATTCAATATTAATTTGAATAAATTGAATAATATATTGAAATTGAATACAATAATAAATTGAATAAATTGAATAATATATTGAAATTGAATTCAATAATAAATTGAATGAATTGAATAATATATTGAAACTGAATTTAATAATAAAATGAATAAATTGAATAATATATTGAAATTGAATTCAATAATAAATTGAATGAATTGAATAATATATTGAAATTGAATTTAATAATAAATTGAATAAATTGAATAACATATTGAAACGGAATTTAATAATAATTTGAATAAATTGAATAATATATTGAAATTGAATTCAATAATAAAATGAATAAATGTAATAATGCATTGAAATTGAATTTAATAACAAACTGAATAAATTTAATAATATACTGAAATTGAATTTAATAATAAATGTATATAATTGAAAGTCAATGACAGATACGTAACTGTATTTAATTGTGTACATATACGAAAATTGAAGTACACGTACGTATCAAAACATAAAGTATCGATCCCGAACATATCGAACAGTTCGACGATGACTTTACGAGCGAAGATAGCATACTTCGCTACATATGATGCTCCGGTCGATGCTATCGAAATTTCGAAAGTTTTATCGCGGCAAATATTTATGTACGACCTTTTTACCTGTGTCAGGTAAGACACGAGAGTCGAGGCCGCCGCGAGTGACCAATAGCTGTAGATAAATTTATGCACGGCAGATAAACGTGCATCTTCTTTTCTTTTATCGCTGAGCAAAGATTGTCGGGGTATATAGGAATATTCTGTTCGAATTTTTTGGTTGTATACTTTAAACGCTATGAAATTTGTTTTTTTTTTATGGATTTGGATAATGTTGCATTCATTGAAGTATTTTAATAATAATCTTTTATAATGACGGAGGTATTTACAAATATTATATTGATGAACACTGTTAGAAGTATACATATACAGTCATTATAATATCATTTTATAATATTGAAAATGTATAATAATATTCTAGATTTTAATCGAATTATGAACTCTATGATGTGACTTTTATGATATAATATATAAATCTGCACTAGCGTGACGTGTGATTGTGAACTTTTTTAATATAGCATGAAAAATATACAGAATTATTGAATAACCATATAATATATCAAAAGTAAAAAATTATCCACACAAGAAGCCATTAATACAACATACTATATTATACGACACCTCCAATTAAAAGAATCTAGAACAAGAAATAAGATCGTCCAAAATAAGGGATGTAAAGCCAGCGTTAAAGTTACAGGATAGAAAGTAGGATCGAGAAGCGAGACAAATCGT
Organism: Megachile rotundata; assembly: GCF_050947335.1. Lineage (NCBI taxonomy): Eukaryota > Metazoa > Arthropoda > Insecta > Hymenoptera > Megachilidae > Megachile > Megachile rotundata. The sequence continues at coordinate 19,787,220 of NC_134983.1, forward strand.
CCTCGACGAGGACCCAATTACACGCGACAGGCATCGCATGGAATCCACGCCGACATTTGCATAGGGTTATGAAGAAATTCTTGAGGCAGAGCGCATCATTCGCGAGAATTCGGACGATTTTAATTAAATCCGCCGATCGGTCGAACAATGGAACGAACTGAGCGAAATAGACATCGGAATCGAGACGTTTTCGCTCGAAGAATTCTGAAGGAACATCCGATGGATTCTATTCTTTCCTTCTATTCAACGATTACGAGCTGATACATATGCATTCGTACTTTCGATCGATTTTATTGCCATTTTGGTAATAAGACTTTAGGGATTTTTAATTGGAACATTTGGAGATTTTAGGTTATAGGGATTTGGGGATTTGGGAATTTGGGATATGGGGATTTTCGAATTTAAGGGTTTGGAAATTTTGAGATTTGGATCTAAGGATTTTTGCAGTCTAGAGATTTGGGATCTAGGAATTTCGGATCTAGGGATTTTTGGAGTTTAGAGATTTGGAATCTAGGGAGCATGGATCTAGGGATTTTTGGAGTTTAGAGATTTGGAATCTAGGGAGCATGGATCTAGGGATTTTTGGAGTTTAGAGATTTGGAATCTAGGGAGCATGGATCTAGGGATTTTTGGAGTTTAGAGATTTGGAATCTAGGGAGCATGGATCTAGGGATTTTTGGAGTGTAGAGATTTGGAATCTAGGGAGCATGGATCTAGGGATTTTTGGAGTGTAGAAATTTGGGATCTAGGAATTTTTTGGAATCTAGAGATTTGGGATTTAGGGATTTTTGGAGTCTAGAAATTTGGAATCTTGGAATTTCTTGGAATCTAGAGATTTGGAATTTAGAGATTTGGGATCCAGGAATCTTTGGAGTCTAGAAATTTGGAATCTTCGAATTTCTTGGAATCTAGAGATTTGGAATTTAGGGATTTTTGGAATCTAGAGATTTGGGATCTAGGGATTTTTGGAGTCTAGAAATTTGGGATCAAGGAATTTTTTGGAATCTAGAGATTTGGAATTTAAGGATTTTTGGAGTCTAGAAGTTTGAATTCTTGGAATTTCTTGGAATCTAGAAATTTTAGAATCTAGGGATTTTTGGAGTCTAGAAATTTTGGATCTAGGGATTTTTGTGATCTAGAAAACTATTGGGGTCTAGGAATTTTTGGAGTTCACGGATTTGGAGATCTAGGATTTTGGTTTAAGTGAATTTTTGAAATCTATGGACTTTCGAAATTTTTTAATTTAGGGTTTAAAAATCTAGGGATTTGGGGATTTGAGTATCCGGAGATCTGGGGAATTGGACATTTTGAATTTGATGTTTCAAAATTTAGTATTTGATAATTTCGAATTTGAGAATTTGATATTAAGGAATTTATAAATCTACAAATACAAGAACTATAGAATTTTTATAATATGAATATTTAGGAAACGAAAGGGTTGATAAATTTCTAAATTTAAAAAATTTCTTCTCTATCGCACCATCAAAATTTCCATATTATCAGAATCTTCTCTCGCGTCATCAGGAGTGACCAAGAAAAATCATGATCCTCGTAAATTATCTTTCGCGCAACCGAAATTTAACGGGCGTTAATTAGATGCGAGTAACGAAGGTAACCGGAGATAGAAAGAAGATATTCGAAGTTTATGTAAGACGTCAGTGGCAATTAACTCTTATCAAGAAAATTGCGTGGCATTGCAAAATATGAATCGCACGTTTTTCCCGATGTTCCGATCAATTTCTCTGGGCGCGTTTGCGATTTTGATATCGGGCCTCATTAAATGTCACGCGTGTACGTAACATGTGCTCGGTGCGTTGATCAGATATGCACACGCACGTATGAAATTGCGTTTCGAGGCCAGTAATTACTTTGCCAGTGAAATTTATCTGCCTTCCCGTCGATGATCTTGCCCTTACCTTCCTGGTGACGCCGAAACTATACTCTCGTACTCATTAATACATTAATTACTACCTTGTACATTCCGCCTGTATATACGTGCTAATTAACATAATTACGAGAGACCCCCTTAACGATCGTTTTGCTGTGGAACACGTGAAATGTGCCGTAATGTGAACAGATCTCGAGACCGGTGCCGTTTGAAACGTGTCGTTTAGCGTTATCCGATAGATCGAATTTATTAATTCGTTCGTTTTCTTCTAATTTCCACATTTCGCTACTTTCGACGTTAACCACATTTTTTCAATTCTGGGAACTTTTAAATATTTGTCTTAGGATTTGGGAATTTCGATATTTCAGAATTTGAGGATTTTGGGGATTTAAAAGATTCTGGCGATTTGGAAATTTGGGATATGGGGAATTTTTATTTCCCTATTTTAGGGGAATTAGGGAACTAGGGGATTTTAGTGAGTTTACACGATTTAGGGGATTTCCACGATTTGGGAATTTGGAAATTTGGGAATTTTCTAAAATTAGGGATTTGGAAATGTGAGAGCTTAGGGTCGTAGGATCTAGGGAATTTGGAAATTTGGGGATGTAGGATATCTATGGAATTTAGATATTCAGGGATGTAGGATATCTAAGGGGTTTTTAGGAATTTAGAAATTTGGGGATTTGGGGAATCTAGTGAATTTTTATAAGATTTAAGAAATCTAGGGAACATAGGGAATTTGTGAAATTTAAGAAATGGAGGGAATCTAGCAAATCTATGAGAATTAAGAAATCTGAGGAATCTAGGGAATTTATAACATTTGAGAAATATAAGGAACCTAGGGAATTTATGAGATTTCAGAAATCGATGGAATCTAGGGAATTTATAACATTTGAAAAATATAGGGAACCTAAGGAATTTATGAAATTTCAGAAATCGAGGGAATCTGGGGAATTTATGAGATTTCAGAAATCAAGGGAATCTAGGGAATTTATGAGATTTGAGAAATTGAGGAAATCTAGGGAATTTGAGATTTAAGAAGTCAAGGGAATCTAGAGAATTTATGAGATTTGAGAAATTGAGGAAATCTAAGGAATTTGAGATTTAAGAAATCTAGAGAACCTAGAGAATTTACGAGATTTCAGATAATTAGGAAGTCTAAGGAATTTATGAGTCTTAAGAAACCTAGGGAATCTAGGGAATTTATGAGATTTAAGAAATTTAGGGAATTTATGAAATTTAAGAAATCTTGGGCTTTCAGAGAATTAAGTAAATTTAGGAACTACGGAATCTTAAAAATCTGGGAATTTGAGGAATAATGTGACTCTATGGGATTTAGGAAATTTTAGGATTCTAGGGTATCTAGGGATTTTGGAATGTGTACATCTAAGAATTTTGAAATTCTGAAAGTAACAAATTTGTAAATAGTAAAATCGAAAAATCTTAGTAACTCGAAAAGTCCATAATCTCAAAACCCCCAAAATGAGTGAAATCTAAAAAATCAATAAAATCCACCAACGAAAAATCTCAAGCGCCACCTGTTGTACCCGCGATCGCCCGTAACCCGAAACACGAGTGCGCAAAATTACACGGGAATCTTGCATGAAATTACGTTACAAACGCCGTGAGTTCCGCGAGATAAACTGGTTTACTCTTGCCGGTTCCGTGAAACGACGCTAATAACGATCGCAATAACCCAGGAACCCGTCTAACCATATCCTCGAAGTAAGATGTCGAAGAAGGCAATAAGACAGATCGCGTTAAAACGAAGGCCAAGAAAATTAGGTCAGGCTTAAGTATGGATCCGTCGGTGTCGTGTTGGTCGAGTAAGGTGGCGACCGTTTATTCGTTGGGTGTGCTCAGCCGCAAATGAGCCTGTTCGAGAGCAGGTGAATCCTTATCGAGTCGATAAATTAAAGGATGAGAACGGTTCCAAGAGTTGACGGCGCGAACTCGATGAACGCTCCGAGCAAAACCAGATCCCAGAGGATCAGACAGGAACATATCCCTCCCTTGTTGCCTATTAAGGATCAAAGGCGGACACTTGGACCGTCATCACCGCTCAGATAAGAAACCGATGACACGCTTACTTGCTGTTCATCCGGAGGTGCGATCGATTCTTTTCTTTTCTCTTCTTCTTCTTCTTCTTATACTGATTCTTCAATGGACCTCTCTTGAGACCGGAACAGAACGTGTTTATGTTTTGTTTATGTACGGGGATCGTTCAGAACTTTTTTATTTTACTGATGTGGATTATATTTGTTTTTATTGGTATTTTATTGGGGGACGATTTTACTTATGGTTTCATTTTATTTTGCGGGGCTTTTGGGATTTTATTATTGGCGTTTACTGGTGTTACTGGTACTTTATTTCTGGTATTAATATTTGTATTAATACGGTACTTATAGGTTTTTACTTATATTTGTGTTTTATTATTAGTTTCTTGTAATACTATTTTCTGACACTCGTACGTCTTTACTTATTATATTAGTAGTTGTGAAAATGGCAAGCTATGTCAATTCTATTAAATTACACTTTGCAAGAGTGTTTCTAACATCACTTTCAACCCTTTGCACTCCTCAATTTCTTTTACCTACCAGCTCTTTAATTTACAAAATATATCAAGAGATGGTTCTCCATAAAATGTATTGCAACAGGTGAAATATGTGACAAATACATTTTTCAGCTATTATAACTAGTAAATCACTAAAAATATATATATTCAACCAATCTATTTATCTGAACTATTTATAAGATCCAAGAGAAGTAGGATGTCTAGCAACACTCAACATATGAGTGCAAAAGGTTAACCCTCCACATATTGAGTCTATACAGGTGACATCTTTTAAGTGACTCTTTTAAACTTGAAGTATATGTAACACAGTGCATCTCTTAAACTTGAAATAGTTTAACATAAAACCAATATGAATTTTTGCTGTAGTGGTTGAGGACATATAACCACAAAGGGTTAAAAAATACCAGACAGGTAAATAAACAACTTTGTAAAAAAATAACTTAGTAAAACTTGATGAAGAATAGTTTCGATAAAACTGCAATACTGGCTGAGAAAAAGAATATCATTGTTTAATACTTTGCACGAAATTTTCAAAAGAGATTTTATCAAATCGTGGAACAGAAGAGAGGTCGTCGTTTGTGACTCGACATAACATTTCTTTTTGATCTTATACATATACTAGTTGAATGCATATATTTTCATTGATGTACCATTTATAATAAATGAAAAATGTACTTGTCACATGCTCCACACTGTTGCAATTTCATTGAGAACCTCCTTGATGAGTTTTGTAAATGAAGGAGTTGGTAGATAGTAGCAACTAAGGAGTGCAAAAGGTGAAAGGTGATAATGTCTACCTGTGTCAATAACTTTATAAAATTATGTGAAAGATAGCTTTGATTGGATAAATCACTTTAAATCCGTCTGCTCATCCACTTCCCAAAAGTGCTCAGAAACCAATAGCGACAGAGAGTCCCTGAAGGGTTGTCGGTTTCAGGTGCAGCTCTCAAACAAGAACCTTCACCTGTCTTACTAAATAACTTTATAAAATTGTGTGAAAGATAGCTTTGATTGGATAAATCACTTTAAACCCGTCTGCTCATCCACTTCCCAAAAGTGCTCAGAAACCAATAGCGACAGAGAGTCCCTGAAGGGTTGTCGGTTTCAGATGCAGCTCTCAAACAAAAACCTTCACCTGTCTTACTAAATAATTTTATAAAATTGTGTGAAAGATAGCTTTGATTAGATAAACCGCTTTGAACCCACATATTCATCCAACTCCCAAAAGTGCCCAGAAACCAAGAGCGACAGAGAGTCCCTGAAGGGTGTCCGTTTCGGGTGCAGCTCTCAAACAAGAACCTTCACCTGTCTTACTAACCAACTATATAAAATTGTGTGAAAGATAGCTGTTGATTGGATAAATCACTTTAAATCCGTCTGCTCATCCACTTCCCAAAACTGCACGGAAACCAAGAGCAACAAAGAGCGCCCTAAGCATGGATTTCATCGAATCGTGGGTCGAAAGAAAGGTCGTCGGGCGTCCGTTTCGAGTGCAGCTCTTAAACAAAAACCTTCACCTATCTTACTAAATAACTATATAAAATTATGTGAAAGATAGCTGTTGATTGGATAAACCGCTTCAAACCCACATATCCATCCATCTCCCAAAAGTATCCGGAAACCAAGAGCGACAAAGAGCACCCTAAGGATTTGATCGAATCGTGGATCGAAAGAAAGGTCGTCGGGTGTCCGTTTCGAGTGCAGCTCTCAAACAAAAACCTTCACCTGTCTTACTAAATAACTATATAAAATTATGTGAAAGATAGCTGTTGATTGGATAAACCGCTTCAAACCCACATATCCATCCATCTCCCAAAAGTATCCGGAAACCAATAGCGACAAAGAGCACCCTAAGGATTTGATCGAATCGTGGGTCGAAAGAAAGGTCGTCGGGTGTCCGTTTCGGGTGCAGCTCTTAAACGATGATGTTCGCGCGCGTAATGATCGTTACTTTTATGAATCCATAACACGGAGAACGGAAGCGTGACAGTGTCAACGGGCATTCCAGTGTCTCTCGTTCTTTCGTTCTCCGTTGCTCTCACGGGCCAATTCATCGCAACGATGTCTCTTGTTCTCTGTTGGTCGCGATCAAAGCAGCGTCGGACGAGCCGTTGAAAGTGATGGAAAGAGACGCACGAGCATAGTGTACGCGTAACGCAACGATATAAATTGATTAGGTTGAACCAGTAGAGAGAGAGAGGTTAAACTCGAACCAACCAGCTCGGCTTGCGATCGTGGATAGAAAAATCCTGGGAACGAGACCCTCGCTCGCACAAGAGGCAACGCCAATGAAAATAAAAAGGATGTCAGATTGCCGCGGCGTCGGAAGTTACGGATTAAGTTAGGAAGTAGACAGTTAATGTCGCTTCGGAGAGAGACGGACAGATCGACCGAACGAACATAACCGGCTGACCGAACGAGCGGGAGAGAAAAGGAGAGACGTTGTCGAGTGTGCGTGTACGATATATCGAGCTTAAACGTGTTCGTTCATTGGTTCGATTGCTGACAACGTCGTTGAAAAATTGCGACTCGCTCGACGCGCGTTTTTTATGCCCTCGTCGAAGCGTACAGTTGCTCCTCGGGTTTTTCCAAAGGTTTTCGACCTAGCGACGAGGAAACGATAGGGAAAATTGAAGACTAAGGAATACAGTGACGGAGACACGGTGATGGGGATTTAATCTTGGACAGGAAGTTCGAGGATGGATTTTTAGAAGGAGACGAGAATTGCTTTGCGAGGCTTTGTATTTTGTGACGAAGTGGAGGAAGAGGAGTGGCAGTTTGGGGATTTGGTGAGTTGGGGATTTAGAAATTTTGAGAAAGTTGGGGAGGGTTGGGATTTGGGGAATTTGGGGGTTGGGAAGTTGGAGAGGGGAGAGTTTGGAAGTTCAGGTGTTTGGGAATTTGAGAATTTGGGGTTTGGGAATTTGGAGAGGGGAGAATTTGGGGTTTGAGAATTTGGGGTTTGGGAATTTGGAGAGGGGAGAATTTGGAAGAATGGGAATTTGAAAATTTAAGTATTTGGAGATTTGGGAATTTGGAGAGTTGGGAATTTGGAAAGTTGAGAATTTGGAGGATTGGGAATTTGGAGAGGGGAGAATTTGGAAGATTGGGAATTTGGAGAGTTGAGAATTTGGAAGCTTGAGAATTTGGGAGCTTGAGAATTTGGGGGGTTGAGAATTTGGAAGCTTAAGAATTTGGGAGCTTGAGAATTTGGAAGCTTGAGAATTTGGGAGCTTGAGAATTTGGGGGGTTGAGAATTTGGAAGCTTAAGAATTTGGGAGCTTGAGAATTTGGAAGCTTGAGAATTTGGGAGCTTGAGAATTTGGGGGGTTGAGAATTTGAAAGCTTAAGAATTTGGGAGCTTGAGAATTTGGAAGATTGGGAATTTGAAAATTTGAGTATTTGGAGATTTGAGAATTTGGAGAGTTGAGAATTTGGAAGATTGGGAATTTGAAGAGTTGAGAATTTGGAAGATTGGGAATTTGGAGAGTTGAGAATTTGGAAGATTGGGAATTTGGAGAGTTTAGAATTTGGAAGATTAAGAATATCAAAAATTTAAGTATTCGGAGCTTTGGGAATTTGGAGAGTTGAGAATTTGGAGGTTTAGGTATTTAGAGCCTTGAGAATTTAAGTTCTTGAGCATTTAGGGGTTTTCGAAGATTTGGAAATATGAGAATTTGGAGGTTTATGATATTTGTAAATTTGAGAAGTTTAAGTATTTGTGGATTTGGAAATTTTAAGATTTGGAGAGTTAAGAGTTTGATAACTTAGGTATTATCATCTCCTCGTGATGCATGTAACTGTTGAAATGCGACTTCGGCTCACATTTTCACTTCTATGAAATAATTTTAGTCGTGGCTTTATCGGATTCTTCGGAAAAGCGAGTACGAAGAGTGATCGAATAATCGATCACAAAGGCCATATTCAGCGCGCCAAACATTTCCACGAGCTTCAATAGTCGGCGTCGCTGGACAATGGTCGTGTATTGACCTTTGTAGGGTGGGTGAGATGGCAATATTACGTCTGAGAGATGAAACCTTGACCCTAGAACGAAGGCTGTTTGGGTGGACTCCCGCTTATGATGCTTCCGCGTTCCGTTTCGAGACTAAATTGCAAACCAAATTCGAATATTTCGAAATATACGAATGATCAGAAATTCAGTGAAAATCATATATGAACAAGTTTTGAACAAAAATCACATATGAATAAATTTTAGACGAATACCACATATGTGTGAATTTCAAACGAGAATCATATATGAACAAGTTTTAAACAAAAATCACATATGAATACATTTTAGACAAAAACCACATATGTGTGAATTTCAAATGAAAATCATATATGAACAAGTTTTTAATAAAAGTCACATATGAATATATTATAGACAGAAACCACATATGTGTGAATTTCAAACGAGAATCATATATGAACAAGGTTTAAACAAAAATCACATATGAATACATTTTAGACGAATACGACATATGTGTGAATTTCAAACGAAAACCATTTATGAAGAAGTTTTAAACAAAAGTCACATATGAATACATTTTAGACAAAAACCACATATGTGTGAATTTCAAATGAAAATCATATATGAACAAGTTTTTAATAAAAGTCACATATGAATATATTATAGATGAAAACCACATATGTGTGAATTTCAAATGAAAATCATGTATGAACAAGTTTTTAATAAGTCACATATGAATATATTATAGATGAAAACCACATATGTGTGAATTTCAAATGAAAATCATGTATGAACAAGTTTTAAACAAAAATCATGTGTGAACAAATTTGAAATGAGTACCACATATGAACAACTTTTAAACGAGACCACATATGGACACAGTTTGAATAAGACGCACATATGAACAAGTTTTGAAAGAAGACCACATATGGACACAGTTTGAATAAGAAGCACATATGAACAAGTTTTAAACGAAGACCACATATGAACAAACGTTAAACAAAATCACATATGAACCAATTTTTATAAAAAATGTATGAATAAATTTTAAACGAGAATCACATATGAGCCAGATATATGTATACACACATATGAACAAATTTTATTCTACATATGTGTATTATTTTTTCATGCATTTGTTGGTCCACAAATTTACCCAATACCAACAAAATAGTTTATTAATCGATAATAACAAGTACAAAATAAATTTTGTTGCTCAAGCAGCACACTTCGACTTGTACTATACTTGAAATTTATGATAATGAACGAAATTGGATAACAGTCAAATGGAGAAAAGCTCTGGCGACGTGTTAAATGATACTTTACATACAGACATCTGCATCTGCATTCCTGTGTCCCGTATCTTTTCAGCGCAGTATCCTCGACCATCGAAAGGTCGCATCGGCAAGGAACAAAAAAGGGAAACGTTCCTCGAGAGTGTTAACTCGAATTTCGGTGGTGAAAAATATTTCTTCTGCTGTCACTATATAATATATGTATGCACGCATATAGTTGTGCGAGTACCGCTAACCTGACCCGAGATATAGCTGATTTACGAGGACCTAAGGGATCCTTTTGAACGCGTACATTTGCGATCTTGCATTCTGATGTCGCGTCATTGTTCGGTGAAACAATGTCGAGCAACGGTGAACGTCTGCGTTAAAAAGCTGTGCCGGCATGGTGGAGCTTTCTCGTCAGGAAACGACATCGATTGTATCCTGTCATTAGAGACTTTTTCGATAGAACCTCGTTGAATGCTGATTGTTCATTTGATACGTCCATTTTTAATCATCGAAAGTGTTCGCCGCCTTATAAGGTTAATTGCGCGGAAATCGAATTCGGTAAATTGCTCGGAACTGAATTGCGTCGAATTCAATGGACTTGTGTTGGATCGAATTGGGTCGAGTCGAAATGATCGCGACGGATCTTGGCGAATTGAAATCGCTTTGAATTAGATTGCGTCGAATTGAATCTCGCGGAACTGAACTTTGCGTAATTGACTTTTGTACTATTGAATCTTGCAGAATTGAACTTCACAGTTTCGAATCTCTTGGAATTGAATCTTGTGTAACTGACTCTTTCAGAATTGAATTTTGTGTAACTGACTTTCTCATAATTGAATCTGGCGTAATTGACTGTTACGGAATTGAATCCCGTGGAACTGACTTTCATAGAATTGACTTTCGAGGAAATTGAATCTTGAGGAATTGGATGTGACGGAATTAAATATCCTGGAATTGACTTACATAGAATTGAATCTCATGAAATTGAACCTGACAGAATTGAATGTCGTGGAATTGACTCTTGTGGAATTGAATTTGGTGGAATTGACTTTCATGGAATTGAGTCTCGTGGAATTGACTCGCATCGAATTGTATCTCGTGAAATGGACTCTCGTGGAATTGACCCTCGTGGAATTGAATGTGATGGAATTGACTTTCGTGGATTTGAATTTGATAGAATTGAATCTCATGGAATTGACTCGCGTGGAATTGAATTTCGTGGAATTGAATCTTCTGGAATTTAATTTGATGGAATTGACTTTCATGGAATTGAATCTCATGGAATTGACTCGCGTGGAATTGACTTTCGTGGAATTGAATCTCGTGGAATTGAATGTGATGGAATTGACTCTCGTGGAATTGAATCTTCTGGAATTTAATTTGATGGAATTGACTTTCATGGAATTGAATCTTCTGGAATTTAATTTGATGGAATTGACTTTCATGGAATTGAATCTCATGGAATTGACTCGCGTGGAATTGACTTTCGTGGAATTGAATCTCGGGGAATTGAATGTGATGGAATTGACTCTCGTGGAATTGAATCTTGTGGAATTGCATTTAATGGAATTAACTCTCGTGGAATTGACACTCGCGAAGTTGACTCCTGTAGAATTGAAATTTTACGTAATCGACTCTCACAGAATTGAATCTCGTAAAATTGAACCCCGTGGAATTGAACAATATCGATTTAAAATTGTGTGCGATAGAATTGTACCAAATTAAATTACCCCTAAATAAAATTGAACAGAATTAAATAACCCGAATTTGAAGTCGTGTGAAATTGCATAAAGTTCAACACCCTGGAATTGCAGTATAAAAAATTGAATCACTTTGAATTAAACTGCATCGAATCAAAGTTGCACCATACCCATACAAAACGCAATAGATCACAATCTGCAATTTCGATGAAGTATACCTTGTTTCTATGAATCGCCGTTTATGAGAATACATTGACACGGGTCGAAATATTTCTCGCACGGGACCGACAGATTTGCTTGCATCTTCGTAGCAGAAAGAAACGAGGGCGAGAATGGATACTGAAGAGGGTACGAATGGAAAAGGGATGAGAGAACGAAACCGTGATAAAGTACAACCCTCGATTGTGGAAAGGCCCTCTTCCGAATGGAGGCGTTGCGAAGCCGCTGTTACGATTGTTGGCAGGGTCGGGGACACCGATGTCTGCTTTCGAAACATCCATTCCGTTTCCGATATCAGGGTCATAAGACCAAAGCAAATCGACCGTTCAAAATCTCTTTAAACATCGACGCACCGTATGCGTCCTATATATTCTATTCACTGTGTGACGCACCCTATGCGTCCTATACATTCAATTCACTATATGACGCACCGTATGTGTCCTACTATTAAATCCATACACATGCTGTAAAAATAATGTTTTTCAACTTGTTTTGAAATAATGTTTTTAAGCAAGGTGCCTTTACTCAATGGCTATGAACATTGAAACAAGTATTCGATGCATAAAAAGTTATTTCAAAGAAGACGCACCTGGTGCGTCATTAAGATGTCAGTCTATATTAAACTAATGTAGTCAAACATGAATGATAGCTGTTCGTATTGATTCGAAATTTAGCTACACAAATTATATTTAAGGTTAATGAATTTGTCTGTACTTGGTAAGAAGCATATGATTCATATGGTTCACATGATCACATATGATTACATATGATTCACACTATGACGCACCGTATGCGTCTCATCAACTGACAATGAGTATTGGTCATCTTAATACGTAAATCTACCAAATTATTCTGTTCTTATCAAGACACATTATATGACACTTTATCGTTGTATTAAGTATTAGTATGATAAGTGTTAGTATGCATATGTGGACACATTAAGTCCACCATCTTGTGGATAGTTTCATTCGATTTGTACTCATGCACATAAGTTGACGATTTATCATTGTCTAAGTATTTATATCTCCATAAATAGACCTACCAAACCACTCATTCCAGTCTAAACCTCCAGACTAAACCTCTTTCTAGTCCAAGTCCCGTCATCTAAGTGCACACATCTGAACTGAAGCACACATCTTCGTAAGTGATCGTGTCACTCGCATCGTTCATCCCAAGTACCTCCACAAGTAGACGTCCCAACTGGTATCAAAACAATTTAGCAATAGATCGCGTTGTATTGGTGAAGGGATCGCCTAGGAGTAAAAGGAGTCGGGAAAGGGATAGGCTCGAAATCCACGGGACGGTAACTGACCTAACCCGTGTCTGGTCGGAGCAAAACACAGTGTGGCGCTAAGTAGAATGCAACGCGAGGGCGTCGTCCTTGATGCTTGTTCCCTCTCTTTCCCCTATCTCGGTCTTTGTTTCAGCTCGTAGCATCCCTCCGTATTAAGATATCAAATGGCCAAATCCGAAGGTCCCCCTTCTTCCAGATGTCATGTGCCTTGCCGAGGCACGAGCCACCGGCAGAACAGGAGTCACGCCGGCTACCCTTTTCTCTCCGGTAATGTATCGCTTGCCCTCACAGCCCCTGGAGAAACTCGGGACACACCGGGGGTGGGTTTCGGGATCATGAATGAAATCCCTCCTGGAGGGTCGACTCTGGGGTGCCTGACCCTCCGTACCCATACCCCTGTCACGATGCTGGCCCAGGAGAACACCCTTACGCTCGAAACAATAACATGACCACGTGGACTGTCCACGTGTTTCGACCTGGAACCACTGATACACCTATTCTCGGAATATCTTCGTTTCTTTTCAATGGGAAATTGCTTTTGTAGGGAGGAGTTGGTTACGGAAATACGGAGAGTAATGGTGGATATGATTTCACAGGGGAAATTGTGGAGATAGGACACGAGTATGGAGATTTGAGAAGATAGAAATGTGGGATTTAAGTATTTGGGAGGAGAGTTTGAATATTTGGGAATTTGGGCATTTGGGGGATTTGGGATTTGGGGGAATTCGGGATTTGTGGGATTTAGGGGATTTGGGGGATTTGGGATTCGAGGGACTTGGAATTTGAGGAATTTGGGATTCGGGGGATTTGGGATTTGCGGAATTTGGGGTTTGGGGAATTTGGGATTTGGGGAATTCGGGATTTGGGGAATTTGGAATTTAGGGACGTGGGAATTTGGGAAATTTAGGATTTGGGGACGTGGGAATTTGGAAAATTTGGGATTTGGGGACGTGGGAATTTGGGAAATTTAGGATTTGGGGACGTGGGAATTTGGAAAATTTGGGATTTGGGGACGTGGGAATTTGGGAAATTTAGGATTTGGGGACGTGGGAATTTGGAAAATTTGGGATTTGGAGACGTGGGAATTTGGGGAATTTGGAATTTGGAAAATTTGGAATTGGGGGAATTTGGAATTCGGGGAATTTAGAATTTGGGAAATTTGGAATTGGGGAATTTGGAATTTGGGGAATTTGGAATTTAGGAAATTTGGAATTTGGGAAATTTGGAATTGGGGGAATTTGGAATTCGGGAAATTTAGAATTCGGAGAATTTGGAATTTGGGAAATTTGGAATTGGTGGAGTTTGGAATTCGGGGAATTTGGAATTCGGAGAATTTGGAATCCAGGAAATTTGGTATTTGGGGAATTTGGAATTTGGGAAATTTAGAATTTGGGAAATTTGGAATTTGGAAAATTTGAAACTTGAAAAATTAGAATCGCGAAACTTGCGATTTGGAAATTTGAGATTTCGGAACTGGTGATTTGAGATCTTGAAAATTTAACACTATTTAAATTCATACAAGAGAAATCTACACTCTACATTCATTGTTGCACTTATTTTACGTCTTTTTTATTATGCAGTATTTTTTCCCTGATTTCTAGTAAAACGTTTTCAGTTTACAGGACAATGTTCATGTTATCTCGACATTTACGTGTGCTAGAAAGGCGACCATCTTAGAAAGGTTCCCGCAGAGCTGCACCTGTTACCCTGAGATCGTTACCCTGAGATGTTAACGTGTTAATACTTTCGCTGTTCTTCAGTTTATTGCTTCATTTATTTCAGCAAAAGTTACAAATATTCAATTTTTAAATCTAGAAATTGACAAACATCAAATTTTCAAATATAAAAATTTGCAAAGCTAAATAATTGAATATTAAAAAATGAAAAATTATAAAAATCTGAAATTTCCAAATTAAAAAGTGTTTATATTGAATATCAGTTGCATAGTTTAATATTATTATATGTATAATAGATTGTTATAAGATTAATATTATTAATATTATTACAAGGTTTACAAGCTTGATATAAATCAGTGTTATCGAAATCCTTATTTAAACTTGTAAGTAAGAAATGAGTCAACGAATAAATTCCATAGGGGACGTAACGTATTTAAAATTAAACGATTGTAAGCTTATGACAGTTCGAGTTAAGTAAATTGAAATGGGTGTCCTGGTATTACTTGCGTAATAACTGGTAACAAGAAGAGGAACGTAAAACAATATTGCAGTGGGTTACAGGTTTCGTAATAAATACCATATTTAGTCCGCGTTGTTAAATATCTTTCCATATCCTTTATTCCGTGCCCATTGCGCTATAAAGCTTTATTAACCGTTCCAGAATTTCTCATTCACCCTTCAATGTTTCTGTATTCCGTAACGCGCGCAATAAATATAACTCGTTGATTAAAACATTCAATCTTCTTGCTAAACTCATTTACCCTACTAACGTCTCTCCGCCTGCTGGTATCGCGATTTAATACTCGAACCGTGTTCGATAACATCCAAATTCTACGGAAATGAGGGAAAATAAATTTTTGACATTAAGAAATATTTACTGTGGCGACTCTGTTATTCTATTCGAATTTTGTTGGATGAACTTATGTTTTAATTTTTGGTCACGGATAGTTTTGTTTTATTTACTGTTTTATTGGTTTTCTATTTTATTACTTTACTATTTTACTATTTTACTTCTTTGCTATATTTCTATTTCACTTTTTCACTACTTTGCTATATTTATATTTTACTCTTTCACTGTTCTACTATTTCACTACTCTATTATTTCACTGTTCTACTGTTTCACTACTTTATTATTTCACTATTCTACTATTTCACTATTCTACTATTTCACTACTCTATTATTTCACTGTTCTACTGTTTCACTACTCTATTATTTCACTGTTCTACTCTTTCACTATTCCACTCTTTCACTATTCTACTCCTTCACTATTCTACTATTTCACTATTCCATTATTTCACTATTCTACTATTTCACTATTCCATTATTTCACTATTCCACTATTTCACTATTCCACTCTTTCACTATTCCACTCTTTCACTATTCTACTCTTTCACTATTCTACTATTTCACTATTCCATTATTTCATTATTCCACTCTTTCACTATTCCATTATATCACTACTCCACTATTTCACTATTCCATTATTTCACTATTCCATTATTTCACTATTCCACTATTTCACTATTCCACTCTTTCACTATTCCACTCTTTCACTATTCTACTCTTTCACTATTCTACTATTTCACTATTCCATTATTTCACTATTCCACTATTTCACTATTCCATTATTTCACTACTCCACTATTTCACTATTCCATTATTTCACTATTCCAATATTTCTCTATTTACCTATTTCATAATTCTACTGTTCTATGATTTCTCCATTTTACTATTTTTCCACCCTACTACTCTGCTATAACAATTTTTCATTATACTATTCTATTACCGTTCTAACTACTACTCCATTATTTTACTACAATAATATTTCACTATCCTACTATTAAAACTATACTATTGTAGTATAATACTAATACTTCCCAAAAAATCTTTTTATATTACAAAAATAAAATGACATTAATGATTATCTCTATAATGCACTACTAAACTAGTTCACAATTCTTATACTAATAATATTATTATTTCAAGAAACCTTTACTTATGTTAAACAAGTAAAATGTATGCAATGTACTCGCATATTACTTAATATTCAAAAGCGTGTTTGTAAACAAACAAATAATACACACAAGAAATTAAAGCTAAATTAAAATTTGAAAACAAAGCATCATTACAGTCGTGTACCGATCGAATAAAGAAATTACAGAGTGGTTGCGTGTGTACCTAGATATAATAGCTGGTGCAGAAAAACACGTATTAAGTATTCCCTTGCTACTTTAAAAGCACGTTACATCCATTAGTTACACCTGCTCGTCCGACCAACAGGACGAAGACGCGTAAAGATGTACTTCCTTACATTTTCTTTGAACTGTAATCACCGACATATATTCCTTCGTGCCAAATTATTTTCTTATTAAAAAATTCCTCAATTTTATATTCCGAGGTATTTTATAATGTAAGAATGTTTTGTAGTGTAACACATTGGGGAATTCCAAATTCCCCGAATTCCAAATTCCCCAAATTCCAAATTCCCCGAATTCCAAATTCCCCAAATTCCAAATTCCCCAAATTCCAAATTCCCCAAATTCCAAATTCCCCAAATTCCAAATTCTCCGAATTCCAAATTCCCAAAATTCCAAATTCCTCAAATTCCAAATTCCCCAAATCCCAAATTCTCCGAATTCCAAATTCCCCAAATTCCAAATTCCCTAAATCCCAAATTCCCCGAATTCCAAATTCTTCAAATCCCAAATTCTCCAAATCCCAAATCCCCCAACTCCCAAATTCTCCAAATCCCAAATCCCCCAACTCCCAAATTCCCCAAATCCCAAATGCCCCGAATTCCAAATTCTCCAAATCCCAAATTCCCCAAATCCCAAATCCTCCAACTCCCAAATTCCCCAAATCACAAATTCCCCAAATCCCAAATTCCCCGAATTCCAAATTCCCCAAATCCCAATTTCCCCAAATTCCAATTTCCCCAAATTCCAATTTTCCCAAATCCCAATTTCCTCAAATCCCAATTTCCCCAAATCCCAAATCAGCTATCCCCCATTCCAGGGACCTACACTAACTGTGAGACACCCTGTATGATTGTTCAGTATAGTACGCACTCGAAAGAAGTAAAATACAATTTCATCAAGAAGATACACCATTTGTTTCTAACCTCAAAAATATTATTTCTTCGCCTATCAAACGTACTACAAAAATTGAACACCTTCGAAAATTATTATTTTCTTAATACCATCTTTCAATAGTGTCAAGAGCACTCATGAATTAAGTCCGTAATGAATATTAAATTTTCTAAAAAATGGAAGGACATGCAACTAAGCACCCACGTCATTTCAAATTTATTTATTCAACCCTTAACCGCCCATAACGAAAGTACAAATTTTCCAATAAAAATGATTACAAACCGCTTATTACTCTAAACTCATTGTTATTCAACCTCGAAAAGAAGCAACAGACAAAGCTTGAAATTTCTGTATAAATGCATGAGATGCAAGTTGTGTTTGCGTATCGCACAAAAGAGGTAGATAATTTTAGGGAGAAATAAAATGACGGGTTACAAATAATAACAGAAGAGATTTCGTTGTAATTGCAATCGTTGTAGAGTTAATGAGTGACTTTAATTAATATAGCGAATGTTCGAAGGAGTCGCTATTCGCGACTGATGTTGACCCCGGGCTCACTTAACTGGGTGGCGATTTTCTTGTCTGCTTTGTTAATCGCGTTTCTATGATGCCGCTGGTTGCTCGTTATGTTCAATTTTCTCAGGAGGCCTACAATGGGCAGCGATCTGGGCCGCTCATTTTCCCATGAACAAGGTTGGAAGGTCGAGGAGGGCTTGTTACATATCCGACTGCTTATTAATCCGCTCCGTAAACGGACGTCTTTTCAAACCGTGTAAACCTCCCCTTCCACGAAACACGGAATTTTCGCTGAATTATACGGCGAATCGTTGAAACAACGATGTTTCTGATAAACACGGTAGCCGCAGGCATTTCTCGCCATTAACTGTCGATCTTTTAAACACTCGTGTGCACTCCGCTTGATATCGTTATGGAGTACTTTTTAGAGAAACACTTTTTTGAAAGTATTTTCCATTCCTCAAATTTTCGCTGAGACGGATTTCTACTTTTTTTTATTTCATTTGGAGATTATTACAGGTTTAGATTGTTAGATTTTTAGATATTTAAGTTTTTAGAATTCTAGGTTTTTAGGTTTTCAAAATTTTGGAATTTTAGATTTTTAGATTTTTAGGTTCTTAGACTTCCAGGTTTTCGATTTTTTAGATTGTTAGATTTTTAGATATTTAGGTTTTTAGGTTTTTGTGTTTTTAGATTTTCAAAATTTTGGAATTTTAGATTTTTAGATTTTTAGGTTCTTAGACTTCCAGGTTTTCGATTTTTTAGATTGTTAGATTTTTAGATATTTAAGTTTTTAGAATTTTAGGTTTTTAGGTTTTAAAAATTTTGGAATTTTAGATTTTTAGATTTTTAGGTTCTTAGACTTCCAGGTTTTCGATTTTTTAGATTGTTAGATTTTTAGATATTTAGGTTTTTAGGTTTTTGTGTTTTTAGATTTTTAGGTTTTTAGGTTCTTAGAATTTTAGATTGTTAGATTTTTAGGTATTTAGGTTTTTAGGTTTTTGTGTTTTTAGATTTTTAGGTTTTTAGGTTCTTAGAATTTTAGATTGTTAGATTTTTAGATATTTAGGTTTTTAGGTTTTTGTGTTTTTAGATTTTTAGGTTTTTAGGTTCTTAGAATTTTAGATTGTTAGATTTTTAGGTATTTAGGTTTTTAGGTTTTTGTGTTTTTAGATTTTTAGGTTTTTAGGTTCTTAGAATTTTAGATTGTTAGATTTTTAGATATTTAGGTTTTTAGGTTTTTGTGTTTTTAGATTTTTAGGTTTTTAGGTTTTTAGGTTTTTAGGTTCTTAGAATTTTAGATTTTTAGATTTTTAGGTTCTTAGACTTCCACGTTTTGGATTTTTTAGATTGTTAATTTTTATATATTCAGATTTTTAGGTTTTTAGGGTTTCAAGTTTTTAAATATTTAGACTGTTACATTTTTAGATATTCAGGTTTTCAGATGTTTAGATTTATGGATTCATAGGTTAACAAGTATTTATTCTTAAAATTTCTAAATTTTTAAATTTATTTGAAACCTTCATACTTCATACTAACAAAAGAAAGTGAAAAATAATGCAGCAAGAAAGAATAGTATACGATTACCGTATTGTAACATATCGTATATAATTTTTCCCATATGGCAAGTGACGGAAAACATGCCGGGTTCAAAAGTAGATAACATCGATTTCCATGTAGGACGCATATGCTGCGTCGTGAATTGTACGGGGTGGATAGGGCATGACACCCCCACACTTTCTCGAGGATTTTCCATAAATCGTCCCATTTCCTGTTCCTCCGCTGAAAATAGAACGCAGTCGTGTCCTCGCTTCCGGGATTCGAATTGGGCTTCCTTAACTTATATGTACACATATACGTACATACATACATTGCAACGTTCCACAAGTTTAATAATTGACAAAATTATTGCATCTCGTGCATTTCATAATTTTCTTACTGTCATAAGTTTCTCATAGTTGTATACAATAGTTGTTCCATAAGAAGTTTTATACAATTTCTCATAGTTATATTAATAATTCATTTGAAGTCTCCTTCACTAATACTTAACTCATGTCATGCTTTAACTAATAATTCAGAAACTGAAGTTTTACTTTTTTGAACGGTTACACTTTGAGGAAATTTATAGAAGACAATTTGAAGATTTTAGTTCTATTCTTAAGGTTCGAGTTACTTTGTTCAGTTGTAGGTGTACCAATAAAACTCGATACAAGCGTATCAATGTACAGTCCTCTCATATTTCGTTTCTATCTTAATTGTATCAATTTCATGTTCGACATGTTCGATACATTCGATACATTGATATATTCAAAACATTCGACATATTCGATAAATTCGATACATTCGATTTATTGATATATTGAATACATTCCATATGTACGATATGTTGAATACATTCGATATCTTCGACACGGTGAATACATTTCATATGTTCGATATATTTGATACATTCCATATATTCAATACATTAGATATATTCCATATATTCAATATATTCGATGCATTCAATACATTCATTTATTATTCATCCATTTATCATTCATCATTATTAACGATCTTAAACAAATTCAATATATTCAAGATACAATTTAAACTGAACACAATAAGTGTTCATCATCGATCCACAATATAATCCTCACGTACCGAAAAATATATCACTTATCTTTCACCGCGAAAATCCGCTAAAAGCCGAATAAAGCACGGTGCGAAGTAGAGCATCCCAGTAAACAAAGAAAGAGAACGAGTTTGCTGGAAAATTGTGTACGGTGCGTGTTTCGAGAAGCGTAGCCGCAATTTCAGGCTGTTAGTGCGTGAATCGGCGGTTGGTGTGTACTACGGTGTGTACGGGGCACCCTTGTACATGGTGTCACGGGGTTGTATGGAGAAGGCAGCTGCAAGCCGGCGAAGCGAGACGGACCTAAGGTCGCGTATACTCGGAAACGTTGTAAAAATAATTTATAAAGCCGTTACCATGGTGTTCTGCATTCGAACGATCCGTGCATGCAAAATATTGCCCGATATTTCTCACACAGAAATCTCTTTCTTCAATTTTTCTTTTTGGGGCTCCATGAATTCACCCAAATTTTATGTACCGTAGTTTGGTCATTTTTTAATCTTGCTTTAGATGTTTAGGATTTAGGAATTTTAATTTTGAAGGTATTTTAAGTTTCATATTTTGAGGTGTTGAAAGAAATTGTTATAATGGTTGAGTTAGAAAAATTTTTTAAAATTTGTTTGCAGATATTGTTGAATTTTGGAGCAGCTGGTTTTTATTTTTATGGAGATGTTTTATAAACATGATACCTTATGAAGAGATATCTTATGAACTTTAATTAGGAAGAGGTCTATTAGAAATTTAATATCTTGCATTCTTAGAAAACATGATATCAATGTTTGAGTTTGAAAAATTGCATAGTATACATACAATTAAAAACCAGTTCGAAATATATTAACTAATAAATTACAGTAAAATGATTGTCTTCTCAAGAACTCCCAATATAAATTTGCAAATATTGCTGAATTTTGGAGCAGCTATTTTTTATCTTCATGAAGATGTTTTATAAACATGGTACTTCATGAAGAGGTATCTTATGAATTTTAATTAGAAAAAGGTCTATTAGAAAATTAATATCTTGCATTCTTAGAAAAAATTATAACAACGTTCAAGTTTGAAAAATTGCATACTACACATATAATTAAAAACCAGTTCAAAATATATTATCTACAATTAGAAACATATTAAAATACAGTAAAATGATCTTCTCCAGAACTCCCAATATAAATTTGCAAATATTGCTGAATTTTGGAGCAGCTATTTTTTATCTTCATGAAGATGTTTTATAAACATGATACCTCATGAAGAGGTATCTTATAAACTTTAATTAGAAAAAGGTCTATTAGAAGTTTAATATCTTGCATTCTTAGAAAAAATTATAACAACGTTCAAGTTTAAAAAATTGCATACTACACATATAATTAAAAACCAGTTCAAAATATATTATCTACAATTAGAAATATATTAAAATACAGTAAAATGATCTTCTCCAGAACTCCCAACATAAATAAAAAATCATAACCCTTCAACAGAACTAATCCTTGCATCCACCAAAAGCAGCCCAAATAAAAATCAAATAATTACTATAATTTAATCTTCGAATTGCATCTCTAATGAAATTAGACACAATCGTAACAAAGCGAGATTTAACATCGCAGCTGTATTTGATTGAAAACGAAAGAAAGGAATCATGGTGAAATTACAAGTGCAGTTTTACTGCAGCTGCGAGCGTACAAAGTTGATCGAGTTGCAACCGCTGGCGAAGTAGCGCGTTTACGAGCCGTTCACACGGACCGACTGCAATTGACTGCAACGTGGTTGCCACTCGTTAAACTAACTAGACACGTCGTAATGTTATTCGGTTTTCCAATGCGTTTATCATCCGTCGGCGATGATTAAAACGCACCGTAATGGCAACTGCAACGATTACACGTTCTCTACTGTGCATTTGCATTTTTTGCAATGCAGCTGCGATGCAGCGTATGCAACCGAAGGTACAATGATTTCATGCAAATTTAAATGTGGAAGGATATTATTAGGTACTATTGCAATTACAATTATGTTTCGATAGTTATTATGTATCATTTGAGAAATGCAAGTATGATTCAGTGTGAAGTTTGATTTCAGTGCGATTTAAGGTTTCTTGGTTGCGTGAGATTTTTTTATGTGAGTGGTGTTGATGTGTGTGTCGTTGGAAACACTATGGACTTCAATTTTTTATCGGTTATTGGTTTGATGTATTCGATTAAGTATAGTGATTAATTTATTTAGTGGAACATTTTGTTGATCAGCCTGATCGATTATTGAATTTATTTAATCGATCGATGTATTTGATAAAATATCATATTGATCGATTTGATTGATTTTGTTGATCAATCTGATCGATTACTGAATTTATTTAATCGATCGATGTATTTGATAAAATATCATATTGAGCGATTTGATTGATTTTGTTGATCAATCTGATCGATTACTGAATTCGTCTAATCGATCGATGTATTTGATAAAATATCATATTGATCGATTTGATTGATTTTGTTGATCAATACCATTGATGATTAAATTGACGTAATCGAGTAATGTAATCGATGTTCAAATTTATCTAACTAACTATTATAATCCATGATTAAATTCATCTAATCGATCAATTTAATCGATGATCTATCTAAATGATCAATATAACTGGTTAATTAAAATCATTTAATTGATGGATCTAATTAATGATGTATTTAATTGAACAATAATAATTGATTTATTAAATTCATCTAATCGATCAATCAAATTGATGATGTATCTAAATGATCGATATAACTGTTTAATTAAAATCATTTAATTGATCGATCAAATTGAAGATGTATTTAATTGAACAATAATAATTGATTTATTAAATTCATCTAATCGATCAATCAAATTGATGATCTATTTAAATGATCAATACAACTGGTTAATTAAAGTCATTTAATTAACCAATTTAATTGATGATGTATTTAATTGAACAATAATAATTGATTTATTAAATTCATCTAATCAATCAATCAAATTGATGATCTACCTAAATGATCAATACAACTGTTTAATTAAAGTCATTTAATTAACCAATTTAATTAATGATGTATTTAATTGAACAATAATAATTGATTTATTAAATTCATCTAATCAATCAATCAAATTGTTGATCTATCTAAATGATCAATACAACTGTTTAATTAAAGTCATTTAATTAACCAATTTAATTAATGATGTATTTAATTGAACAATAATAATTGATTTATTAAATTCATCTAATCGATCAATCAAATTGATGATCTACCTAAATGATCAATACAACTGTTTAATTAAAGTCATTTAATTAACCAATTTAATTAATGATGTATTTAATTGAACAATAATAATTGATTTACTAAATTCATCAAAAAAAATGTTTCATTTTCATTTTAAAATTATATTGTACGACTTTGATCGCATAGACAGAGGGTGAAATGGCACAGAAAGCGAGAAGAACGCAGAGAAATCGATGGCGAGCAGCGATGCGAAAGTAATTGAAGATTATTATTATTTCTTTTCTGCCTGCAAAGCATTTCGATCAGAACGCCTGGGTGGGTTAATTCTCCGTACGGGGATATTCCCCGTTGCTTGCGATTCCCCCAGAATTATTACGTTCCATCGCGAGTGACCCACCCCGTACGATCGCGCACTCACACAACCCTTCGATCTCGTATAGTCTACGATCCAACCGAGTATCGATATCACTTACGTAAGCGAATCGAATCGGAATTTCGGCCGTTTCACGGTCAGATGGAGCGGACCTGAAAACTTCTTCTATTTCTAAGAATACACACGCATCCCTTCGGACGTTTTGTTATCGACGTTTTATGCTGGAACTTTTAAACTCGTTTCGTGGATCCGATGTCTTCGGATGACGGTTCGTAGCTTGAGTCATTTCGGAGAAAATGTTGGTGCATGTTCTTATTCGAATTTTTAGGTAAATGAAATGAAGAGAAATTTTAAAAGTGTAAATGTGGAAGCTTGGAAATTTGGGAATTCGGAAACTTGGAACTTTCTAAACTTGGAAACTTAAAAACTTATTTGAAAACTTAAAAACTTGAAGAATGAAAGATTGAAAGATTGAAAGATTGAGAAATTGAGAAATTGAAAAATTGAAGAATTGACAAATCGAAAAATTGAAAAATCGAAAAATTGAAAAATCGAAAAATTGAAAAATTGAAAAATCCAAAAATATGAAAAATTGAAAAATCGAAGAATTCAAAAATTGAAAAATTGAAAAATTGTTCTTGTCTCAGTGTTCCAGCCCGGAAATAGTCTGTCGTATGTATTGCATTTAAGAAGAAAATAATTAATTTGCCCGATGTAAGAGATATTTTCGAACGGATTATACAGGGGTTGATTCGTTCGTGACTACGTTTCCTTTTTGTCGCGATGTCGATTAAATAACAATACCATAGCAACAACTGCTCGCGTGTTCGTCTACGTCGACGCATTTCTGCGTATTTCGTATTTACAGCGATCAATATTTCGTGTTTATTGCGGCCAACAACAGATTTAATCGTTTACTGCGTCTCAATCCCCCTGAGACGCGATAAACGTTACCAGGATATTTCACAAAAATATATACGTTGTCTTATAACTTTACTTTCTCGATAAATTTTATAGATAACACCAGAATAGAATTTACCTTTGACTGAATAAAATTCATTAAAATAAAATTGTTCTTAAATATACACTTACAAATTTAAAATTAAATGAAATGATATACATGTATGAATATGAGTAAAAATACATATGTGTATGAATATGTGCAATGATAAATACATATGTGTATGAACATGTGCAACCATAAATACATATGTGTATGAATATGTACAATGATAAATACATATGTGTATGAACATGTGCAACCATAAATACATATGTGTATGAATATGTACAAGCATAAATACATATGTGTATGAACATATGCAACCATAAATACATATGTGTATGAATATGTACAAGCATAAATACATATGTGTATGAACATGTGCAACCATAAATACATATGTGTATGAATATGTACAAGCATAAATACATATGTGTATGAACATACGCAATTACATATAAATACATATGTGTATGAGCATACACAATCATAACTACATATGTGTATGAACATGTACAATCATAACTGCATATGCGTATGAACATATTGAAGCATAACTACATATGAGTATGAACATATGCAACTACATATAAATACATATGTGTATGAGCATATACAATCATAACTACATATGTGTATGAACATGTACAATCATAACTGCATATGTGCATGAACATATTGAAGCATACCTACATATGTGTATGAACATATGCAACTACATATAAATACATATGTGTATGAGCATATACAATCATAACTACATATGTGTATGAACATGTACAATCATAACTATATATGTGTATGAACATATTGAAGCATAACTACATATGTGTATGAACATATGCAACTACATATAAATACATATGTATATATGTGTATATGAATTCATATGTATATGAACATACACAAGCATTCTTCATACAAACAAAATATGACAGAAATTTTATAGCAACAATACAATCTAAAATGTGAAACCTTATTGCTTATGTAGTAACCACTATTATACTCTGCTTTTATTTATACATATAGTAATTGCTATTATAAAATACTTTGCAGTAATTTCTGTTACGATTGTCGTAATATAAAATTCAGTAAGATTATCAGCAAAAAGGGAGAGAATTAGTGGAGCAACCCGAGAGAGGAAGAAATGATATCGTTTCGATCGATTGTACGCAGAGTAGCGTGTCGAAGCACGTATATCGCGGGCCGAACGCGAAAGCGGAGAACGCACGCGGTTGCGAGCGTATAGCGCACATGGTACGCTCGATAACCTGTCCTTCGGACGTACCTACCATTTTTAACCGTCGCACTTCTAATGGGTGCAACGGCTCTTTCGAACGCGCCGCGCCGACCATCTGTCGCCCGTTGGATACGCTTTGACGAAATTAAAGTCAGCTGACCGAGAAAGCGGACGTTTTTAACTATCGCGGGAATTTCGACAGCGCTTCCCGTCGCGTCCTCGCATTTCCGTTCATCGCGTCCGACAAACCTCGTTAAATCAACGCTCGATCCTTCCAGCCAATAAAATTGCTTCAACGGATAATCCTGTTTGAGCACTGTTCGTTTAACAGGATCGATAGATGTAAAGGAAAATTCGAAGAATTTTACTGGCGTTCGCGTTTGAAAATAAGTCAAATATGGCGGGATGTTGGAATTTGATTTAGTTGGGGATAAATTGATATGCTTTCTGGGAGGTTAGGTTAGAGTTATGGTGAAGGTTGCATATTGGTGAGATTAGTGATGTGGTTAGGTTAGGTTCTAAGACTGTTATTAAATTGGTTAGGTTAGGTTCTAAGACTGTTATTAAATTAGTTAGGTTAGGTTCTAAGACTGTTATTAAATTGGTTAGGTTAAGTTCTAAGACTGTTATTAAATTAGTTAGATTAGGTTCTAAGACTGTTATTAAATTGGTTAGGTTAGGTTCTAAGACTGTTATTAAATTAGTTAGGTTAGGTTCTAAAACTGTTATTAAATTAGTTAGGTGAGGTTCTAAGACTGTTATTAAATTAGTTAGTTTAGGTTTTAAGACTGTTATTAAATTAGTTAGTTTAGGTTCTAAGACTGTTATTAAATTAGTTAGGTTAGGTTCTAAGACTGTTATTAAATTTGCTCAGAATCATGTTAGGTCAGTGTCACATTTAGTTAGGGATTTTAGCTAGGTTAAGTCAAGCTTAAGTTAGATTAGATTAGGTTACATAGTTAGATTATTCAGCTTGTTCAGAACTATCATTTGGTCAGAATTATGTTAAGACACTGTCACATTTAGTTAGGGACTTCAGTTAAGTCAAGCTTAAGTTAGATTAGATTATGTACTTAGATTATTCAGACTATATTTAGAGTTAGGAGGTTAAATTGTATCCAAACTAAATTAGGTTACAGTAACATCTGTCAATGTTAGATAAAAGTTGTGGTAGGTCAAAGTTACATCATCAGAAGTGTATGATTAGGATGTTAAGTTAAATCCCTATAAGGTTAAATTAATATTTAACGAGAGTTAGGTCGAGGTTAAATTGAATCCCTGTAGGGTCATATTAAAGTTTAACGAGGATTAAGCAAGGTTACACCCAAATTAATTTATCTAACTTGATGTACTACAGCAGTCAAGTTATGTCAGATCACCGTAATGTCTAAGTCAGATCAGTTTTAAATTAGCCCAACTCTGAAGTCAGTTTGACTCAACATTAAGTTCATCGAGAAAATAAGTTTGATCATGTCGATGTTACATCAAATCATGGTAACATTAAGTCGAATTGAGATTTGATCTCATAAGTAAGTTTAACTCAAGTAATTTTGAGTTAGATCAATAAGTTAGATCATCCAAAAAAATAAGTTTAATCACGTCCACATTCAAACATAAAGTAAAGTCAAACTGAGACTTGATCTCATAAGTTAATTTTACTTAACCAATGTTGAGTTAGATCATTTAGTTAGATTATCCAGAAAAGTAAGTTTAATCACGTCCACATTCAAACATAAAATTAAGTCAAACTGAGACTTGATCTCATAAGTTAATTTTACTTAACCAATGTTGAGTTAGATCATTTAGTTAGATCATCCAAAAAAGTAAGTTTAATCACGTCCATATTCAATCATAAATTAAAGTCAAACTGAGACTTGATCTCATAAGTTAATTTTACTTAACCAATGTTGAGTTAGATCATTAAGTTAGACCATCCAAAAAAGTAAGTTTAATCACGTCCACATTCAAACATAAAATTAAGTCAAACTGATGCTTGATCTCATAAGTTAATTTTACTTAACCAACGTTGAGTTAGATCATTAAGTTAGATCATCCTAAAAAGTAAGTTTAATCACGTCCACATTCAAACATAAAGTTAAGTCAAACTGAGACTTGATCTCAGAACTTGATTTGACTCAACTAATATTAAGTTAGATCATCAAGTTACATCGTCAAAAAAATAAATATAACCACGCTACATCAAATCATACCATTAAGAATTGCATCCCCGTTAAGTCAACGTCGACTAACGTCATGTAACAACAACAAAGCACATATTCGTATACATACTCGAAGGGAGATAATGTTTTGTATCGAAGTCAGCAGCTCGTGTTCACCGGTGAATTTCAGTCATTTTACGAGCACGGATTTCGAGGACATGCAACGCGCATTGAAACGGACGAGTTTTGGGGAACGCGTCGCGACGTATTCAACATTTTTATCGCGAACACCCTTTCACTGAATCGCGCGACGCGTTGCCAAGAGAATGAAAAGAGCAGACAAAGGGACACGCGCTAGGAGAGGAGGAATCTCGATGTCGAATTCTTTCATTAGCCGAAGGACCAGTCACGGAAATCCGGGATTTTGGTACCGTCCTCGTCTTTGCTTCCCCTCCTTTTATATTCTAACGGTTGTTTCTTTTATTCTTGAGTTTCCTCTCGTGCCACCAGTTTTCGGGATATTTTGTTTTTGGACGGAGAAGTGGATAGTTTCTTGGTAACATGGTTAAAATGGAGAAGGGATTAGGTTAACCATTCTTTAGCAGGGTTAGGTTAACCATTCTTTACCAGGGTTAGATTAGTTACCATTCTTTACCAGGGTTAGATTAGTTACCATTCTTTACCAGGGTTAGATTAGTTACCATTCTTTACCAGGGTTAGGTTAGTTACCATTCTTTACCAGGGTTAGGTTAGTTACCATTCTTTACCAGAGTTAAATTAGTTACCATTCTTTACTAGGGTTAGATTAGTTACCATTCTTTACCAGGGTTAGGTTAGCTACCATTCTTTACCAGAGTTAAATTAGTTACCATTCTTTACTAGGGTTAGATTAGTTACCATTCTTTACCAGGGTTAGGTTAGCTACCATTCTTTACCAGGGTTAGATTAGTTACCATTCTTTACCAGAGTGTTTTATTGACAAGGTTATATTAAGGTACTTTTGGAATGACTTGAATATACATTATAAGTTGCACACCTTTCTGTTGCTAATATATCTGCAATACGTCGCTTTGTTTTTCGTTTTATGTAAAATCACTATTAATTTAATATTAATATCTTTATTTGTTGCTTTAGCTACTATACTTTATCCTTGCTACTATATTATAATAACTATTCCATTATAATACGATATAACATGTTAGTAGGAGTTCAATTAAGAATCGAATTACTCGCCAAGCGCGCCAATATGGCGTCATTCAAAATGGCGGCGCAGACTACTTTTGGCGGGATCACTGTCTGATGCTTCCTTAATTAATAACTATAATTTATCAAATATTATTCATCGAGATAGAGTGCTAATCATGTTAGAAACTTAATAATTGACATAATTATTCACAAATAAACCCATAAAGAATGAAGATATTTATTTATTCGTTGTACAATATGAAGTTGTAAATACTTTATGACGCTTCTTAGTGATTCAAAGATTCAATGATTCAAAGACCACTTTCAAAAGATTATATTGAAAGTTTTTAATCAAAGAATTATATTCAAAGAATTATACAATTTTGAAAATCCACTAGAAGTTAAGAAATTTGAAATTCTTTAAGAAGTCTAAAATTCTCCGTAAATTCGTAAAGTTTGAAAGTCTGAAAACTTCGAAGTTTCAAACTTAAAAAATTCCAAAACAGCTCGGAACTTAATAAAACAGCGATAAAACGAGTATCTCGCATGTTACACGAAAGCCAATTACCGTTGAAGGTATATTTTAAAGCCGCAAGTAGCATCGAACCGGTTGAAAGTGCGAGAAATTATCTCATAATCGTCCGTCGAAATTTCTGGCGTCTATCGCGATCTGCCATCAAAATTCGAGGGTGATCCACTCGAAGACAAGCGAGAAAGAGGCAAAAAAAAGAGAGAGGGAACGTGACGTGGTAAAATAACTGGTACACGATAATGATCGTGGATCGTTTTCGGTGGCGAAGAAATCAGAATTTACTATTTCCTCGCAACGTTTACTGTCAACAGAAGCAGATGTCCCGGCGCTAATCATTTCATCTGAACAGAGGCCCGTGTTTGGTTATAATACCATCTTCCTGGGCAAATGTTCGGCGTCGAGACGACTTTAGACAAATACGAGGGCCGGCTGTCACCGCGCTGTTTCCTTTCGTTCGTTGTTTGGAAACTCACCGAAAAATGTCTACCCTTTCGGGCTTACTCCCTGTTGCGTTCCTCTCGCTCGACAACCAGTTAACCAATTATCGTTCGAGACGTAATTAACGCTCCTTCTTACGGAAGGTATTTATTGCCGGGATTATATCCGAGAGATTTATAATACCAAAATGCAAATTTCCTTGATAATATGGCTTTGGTAAATGCGACTAAATTGCGAGATTGCTAATCCACGGGGCTATCGATCTTCTTCGATATGTAATTAGCAATTTTTTTATTGTTTTATACTTTGTATTTTATGTTCTTCGGACTTTTTACCAAGGTGAAATTTTTACGAAATATTCTCTTTTAAGCTTGAAAGTCTGCAATGTCGTTGAAACTTGTACGTTGAATCAGTTATATAAAAATTACACGGAGAATGTCAAATTTCGATCCAGTAATAAAAAGTTCAGAGAGTAGTTTTAATACGATAATAATATCGCCAGGCAAGTGAACAGTTTTAACTGGAGAAAGAAACGTAACGGAGTTCCGAATAATGAATACGTACGCCTTCCAACGCGATACATGTTTGATGCGTTAAACAGTAGTTTTACCACTTCGGTGAATAAAAGAATTATCTTCTTAACTACCCAGAAGACATGTTAATTTTTATTTTACGTCCACGAGGATGTTTTATCGATCGGTTCTACAAGAGACGTTAAATCTTTCTTTGTCGAAGCTACAACCGGTTAACGTGTTTCTTATCGAGATCCGTGCATCTGTCGAGACAAGATATAAGGAAACGTACTTACGAAATATTTTAATTAGCTTATCATCAAATCGATGACAGCTGCCGGGGAAGCGCGTGCTTCTAATTGCTGATCCACGTCTCAGATGACGATGGAACTCTGTCTTGTTCGTTCTTTCATCATAATTTTCTTTGTTGCTATTAATCACGAATACTTTCGTATCATCGTTATATTTAACCAGTGGAGATGTGAAAGGAACAGAAGTGTGTTACCAATTCAATGTGAATTCATTTCGGGCAGATGTTTTGTTATCTATTAAAATCGCTAAAATTTAATATTTCTCATTTACTATTCGTAATTAATTGCGATGATAAATTGGATTGACAATTCCGTATTGATGGTATGGTAATTCGTTATGTTACCACGTGTCGTATTGCCTCGCATTATATTGCCATGTGTTGTACTGTTATGGTCCATCTTACGCTCTATATCGCCACGAATAGTATTACTACGCGTTATATCGCCACGCGCCGGAATACAACGCGCTATATTGCCTCGCGTTATATCGCCACGCTTCGAATTAGAACGCGTCGTATTCCCACACGTAAGATCGCCATGCGCCGTAATACCACGCGCTATATTTCCACGCATTACATTGCCACGCATTATATTGCCACGCGTTATATCGCCACGCGTTATATCACCACGCGTCGAATTAGAACGCGTCGTATTCCCACACGTAAGATCGCCATGCGCCGTAATACCACGCGCTATATTTCCACGCATTACATTGCCACGCATTATATTGCCACGCGTTATATCGCCACGCGTCGAATTAGAATGCGTCGTATTCCCACACGTAAGATCACCACGCCCTGTAATACCACGCGCTATATTTCCACGCGTTATATTGCCACGCGTTATATTGCCTCGCGTTATATCGCCACGCATCGACTTAGAATGCGTCGTATTACCACACGTAAGATCGCCACGCACCGTAATACCACGCGCTATATTTCCACACGTTATATTTCCACGCGTTATATCGCCACGCGTTATATTGCCTCGCGTTATATCGCCACGTGTCGAATTAGAATGCGCCGTATTGCCACGCGCCGTAATACTATGCGTTGTATTTCCACGCGTTATATTTCCACGCGTTATATTGCCACGCGTTATATCGCCACGCATTATATTGCCACGCGTCGAATTAGAATGCGCCGTATTGCCACGCGTCGTAATACTACGCGTTGTATTTCCACGCGTTATATTTCCACGCGTTATATTGCCACGCGTTATATTGCCTCGCGTTATATCGCCACGTGTCGAATTAGAATTGCGTCGTATTGCCACGCGTAACATCCCCACGCGCCGTAATACTACGCGCTATATTTCCACATAATATATTGCCACTCGTTACATTCCCTCGCACTATATCGCCATGGGTCGTATTACCACGCTGGGTAATTGCTATACATTGTATCGCGTTGTATCGCTACGCATCATATTGCCACGTATTACATCGCCACCATATTTCCTCGTATTATATCGCCACCATATTCCCGTTATATCGCAACGCACCATATTACCACGCGTTATATCGTCACGCATCGTATAATTAAGCGACGTATAATCACGTGTTATAAAGCATCGTTTTAATCCTCCAATAACGACGCTAATCACCATAATTTATTACATCATTAATAATCCAGTAATTAGTTTTTTAACTAATCATTAAATTGATACGATTTCTAAAGTTAATCGATGACGTAGTCCTCACGTATCGATAAGACGTTGAATGCGAAAATGGCGTGCGTTATTAAAATTAAAATCTTGTTGGTGGGATATTACGGTACAACGCGTTACGCATTCATCTCATAAGGCTAATAAGCTAATTATAATGCTGTCAAACACGTGCATCCATCTCGTTAACTTCTAAGGAAATCATCGAACCGAACTTGAAACGTGGGAGAAGAGCGAATGGGAGATCTTGAGGGATATCTTCGATAATTATTATTGTCTCGTGTGACACTTATCAAAGAAATTTTTACCCTTTCGAGTCTTATTGTTAATATTAACTCGAAAAATAAATGCAACATTGTAAATGTTTACAGTGTAAAATTATTTCATTTTCTTTTGTAGAAGAGATATAGAATGGTACTCAGTAAAGTGTTATTATTGACATACATTTTTAACATCTGTCGCTTTGTAAAGTATGTAATAATTTACGAACGAGGTCATATAGGAACATCTTCCTCTTTCAGGTTGTCGATCCTTCATAACTATGCAACAACTTCGTATTTTATATCCTCATTCTTGTCGAACATTGATAAAGTCGTAAATTTTGAACTCATATTAAAATATAAAGGAAAAGCCAGTAACATGTATATTTGGTTAGGTTCACAAAATCACATATGACCTGAAAGTTTCTCAAAATTCCCGTGTCCAACAGAACTTCTAAGCCAAAAAAAGCATAACTGCACTCACAAATTCAACCACCATTCAACAACTTTCGAAGCACAAAAACCCGATTACGAAGAGCAGCTGAAAATCTCTTGTGTAAAAAGAAATGGTTGTTAAAAAAGGAGGCGGAAAAAGCTAAGCATCGTTTATCCAGAATTCGTATAGCAGGTCTCGCGAGGTGCTCCTAAGGAGAGAAGTTACGGTGGTCGGGAACAGGATAAAGAGAAGAGAGAGAGAGAGACGATAGAAAGAGAGAGAAAAAAAATTTCTTTGCTTGCACGATTAATTACGCCCTCATTCCCGCCCCAAGTGCGGCTCTCTTGACGACGATGCATCGTCGATATTGACATTTGCCTTGCTTCCTTTACTCCCTCTTCTCTTTCGCCATTTTCCTCTTTCCCTCTCGCTCGCGGTCCGCGTAAGTACGCGCGGCGGATCGGCGCGTGTGCGTGCACGCAGCGGCCACCTGTGTGTACCGTGCACGCGTATCGTACCCTTTGCTGGTTCTCCTGTTTACCGAGAAACCGCGATATTTACGCGAGAGCAACGTCGAACGGGCCGCAAGAGGGGCTGCGAAGGTGCAACGGGGGTTGTTGACGGAGGAGAAAGAGGAAAAGCGAGCGGGTAAAAGAGAAGAAAGCGACGAAAGAGAGGGCGAACGAGAGAGAAGCGGAGAAAAGTGTCGATAGAGGGTTGCGAAGAGAGTGCAAGAGAGGGTGAAAGAGAACGGAGAGAGAG
Source organism: Megachile rotundata (assembly GCF_050947335.1). Lineage (NCBI taxonomy): Eukaryota > Metazoa > Arthropoda > Insecta > Hymenoptera > Megachilidae > Megachile > Megachile rotundata. The sequence goes on from NC_134983.1 coordinate 19,822,142, forward strand.
AGATATGGAATTAAGGGGACACACCCCTATCTTTCGAGCGTACGCTTATCGAATGCACCGACCAACTACGCTTTTCCTCGTTCGCTCACGAAGACGGTTCTGTCATGCGAGTCAGCCAGGTAGGTTGGTAGGTAAGCTAGGTAGGTTGGTGGGAATGCGCGTACAAGGGAATTAGACCATAATCGTCCACGCGTGTGCCGACGCGCCGCTCTGCTCCGCTCTGCTCCGCTCCGCGCCGAAGGGGACGTTTTCCGCCTGCCTCGGACCTCGATGTTCACTCGCGCGGTCATCTCTACGCTTCTCTATGCTCCTTACCACCTACTACTTCCTCTTGCTCTTCTTTCTTAGTTCTATCTCTTTTCTTTGCGATCTTCGAGATCATAGGGGATGTTCGAGAGATTCGTTTAGTTACGTGTCTTCGCATCATATTTGTCATATAATTTTGTCTTGAGGTATTAACTGCTATGTTAACCTGCTACTTCCTCTTACTCTTCTTTTCTTTCTTAGTTCTATCTCTTTTCTTTGCGATCTGCGAGATCATAGGGGATGTTCGAGAGATTCGTTTAGTTACGTGTCTTCGCATCATATTTGTCATATAATTTTGTCTTGAGGTATTAACTGCTATGTTAACCTGCTACTTCGTCTTACTCTTCTTCTTTCTTATTTTTGTCTCTTTTCTTTACGATAGGGGATGTTCGAGAGATTCGTGTGGATACCTCTTTGTATCAGATTTGTTATAAAATTTTGTCTCTCTCCGTTAATTGCTATATTAACCTACTTGTACTTCCTCTTGCTCTTTATTCTTATCCGTCTCTCTTTTCTTTGTGATAGGGGATTCTTTTGTTATTTATTTACAACTTTTTTTGCACAGCGTTAAATAGTGTTTCTGCCAGAAATGATATGTCGATGTAATTCAAAATGGCGCCATATTGGAGTGTAGCTTGGTTCTGTACTGATTGTAATCTTGCTGATATTTTACACATTAACATTATCTCATTATGAAACTGTGTAAAATTGACGTAAAATATAATTGCAAGTTTAGCAAGAACAGAGTACAATATTATAGTTAAAGAAAGGAATACAAACATTAATATTAGATCAATATAAGATTCCTCATAACGAAACGAAACATATTGCAGATATATTATTGTCAGAAAAGTCCACAACTAAAAAATTAATTCACTGAAGATTAAATTTTCACATATTTCATATAAATGGTCCACCTTATAATAAGCTATTAATAATAATATTATTTTGAACCAATAGTGAATTCTGTAATAGTTTATTTGAGTTCTGTAATTATTTTTCTGTTCCTTCGCAGTATTAATCCTGCGGCCCTGGAAAAACACACTTTAGATCCCCTTTTTCTCTTTTGTTTCCGCTCGTTTCACAAATACACATTTCGAATTGTATTTTTCTTTCTTCTGTTGTTCTTATTCGAGGAAATTCGTTTGGAAAGCAAACACCACTCGATGAGTGGTAATCCTGAGGGGAACAAAATGTGATAGAAGATTTCTATTTGGTATTAGACAAAGCTCGTAAATGTTTATAACATTGCATATATCAAAAAATAAAACTGTGGAAGCATAAATTTATTCCACCGATAATTTAGAGAGCTGATAAGTAGGAAGCTTACAGTGAAGAAATGGAAGAAGCTATCGCATGTTTATAAAAACAAGTTTAAATGTACGTAATTATTTATACAAGCTTAAAAATATGAAAGTATGAGGTAATGTTTGTCGTTGATTTTCAATCTCGTTTCCCGCCACACGTCGGTAAAAAAAATATGAACTCAGTAAACTCACTGCGGACGCCATCTATCAAGGTAAATCGGAAGTAATTCTTTCTTCCCGTTGGTAACGCAGATCTCTACCCTAAGCGACTGTCGACAAGTCAATCTGTTTTTCACAAAAAAAAAAAATTCCTTCTATTTTGACATCGTGGATCTCTACTAAAAACTACTACTCTACTAAAAAATAACAATATCTTATAATTTTATATTGTTAAACATTTAATGAACTATGCTGTACAATTACCGATTGGGAAAACGAGAGGTTTCCCTCGAACACAAAATGGAGAAACCAAAGTTCGAATATTTCAAAATTTTTATGTTGATTTGCAAGATTTTCTTTGTGATTAAAGGTAAATATCGTGGAGCAACAATTCTAAATAATTACAATTATGGCGGTGAAGATAAGTCTTTAAAGAGAATTATTAATTAACCTCTTCGACCCCACATCGGTGCATTGACCCATCATACAAATATAGACTTCAAGCATTATCTTATTAAGCCCAGTTTGATTTTCACTCGAGTTCAAAATTGCGAGCATGAAAAATAAATTACAATTACTTCCAATCATTTACAATTAACCTTCGAATCTAAAATTCCTCTTTCCATCTTCCATAATAAAATCTTCCATCATAATTATTCAACAGCACTCTCCCAAAAAATAACCCAAACAAAGATACGAAAATACATAAATTTTAATTATTATTAATTATCGATGTTGATAATATTTAACCTTCAAAAGTAAATATGTTCGGAAGTTGCTTATCTTACGTATAAACTGCCTCGAATTTTCATAGTCATTACACCAGGCAATTTCCTTGTTCTAATTAACCCGGAGCAGGCGAGAGAGCGTCAATTACCATCGAACGATCGGGGCGTATAGGACCCCGCGGGCTATTCGCGGTATCTTTCGCCCGGGAATAATCTAAAACGTTTTGTCGCGGTGAATCTAATCTAATACCGCTGGCCCTGAAAGGTTATACTTTTATTGGCACGTTTATTGGGCTTAACGAGGTCAATTGAGGTGATACGGTTGCCTTGATTTTACGATAGTTCGTTCATCGTTGCAACGATAACCATTCGAAAGCCTGGCGACGATCTTTCAGTATTAGGACTTAATTTAACTCTGTTGTAACTATAGTTACATTTGTTCTCGATTTTGAAGTACGGGAATTTGGGTGCAATATGGCGTTAAAGGTTCATTCAGGATTCATTCAAAATTTGAGGATTTGGATTTTTTTATTTTAGGTGCAAGTTTGAGAGGGTTCAGTTTTTGGTACCTCGAGGTTTATTCAAAATTTTAGGATTGCGATTTTTAAATTTTAGTTGGTTGCAAGTTTTAGAGGGTGCAGTTTTTAGTATCTCGAGGTTTATTCAAAATTTTGGGATTGGGATTTTTAAATTTTAGTTGATTGCAAGTTTAAGAGGGTGCAGCTTTTGGTATCTCGAGGTTTATTCAAAATTTTGGGATTGGGATTTTAAAATTTTAGTTGATTGCAAGTTTAAAAGGGTTCAGTTTTTAGTATCTCGAGGTTTATTCAAAATTCAAGGATTTGGATTTTTTAATTTTAGTTGCAAGTTTAAGAGGGTGCAGTTTTTGGTATCTCAAGATTTATTCAAAATTTTAGGATTGGGATTTTTAAATTTTAGTTGGTTGCAAGTTTAAGAGGGTGCAGTTTTTAGTATCTCAAGATTTATTCAAAATTTTAGGATTGAGATTTTAAAATTTTAGTTGGTTGCAAGTTTAAGAGGGTGCAGTTTTTAGTATCTCAAGATTTATTCAAAATTTTAGGATTGAGATTTTAAAATTTTAGTTGGTTGCAAGTTTAAGAGGGTCCTATTTTTAATACCTCGAGGTTTATTCAGAATTATGGAATTTGGATTTAAAAATTTTAGTTGGTTGCAAGTTTCAGAGAATCCAGTTTTAAGCACTTCGATGTTGAAATGTTTTGAAGCTCTCGAATTCCTGAACTTTCCAAACTTCCGCAGTAAACACAAATTTCTAACACTCATTTCACGTAACTGAAAGCATTCACGATATAAAACTTGCAAGTACCTTGCTCGATATTTCAGCGAGAAGACATTAAAATTAACCCCTTGTCGTGTGACCCACTCAGATGCATCAGTCAACATTCACTGTTACAATATTAAAACGAGTAAAGAAAGTTAAAACGTCAATGTTATATTCAGTGATCCTTGACATTTCAGATTATAATTTGTCTTAAACATTAAGTCAACCATTAAGTCAACCATAATTAAGTCAACCATTAAGTCAACCATTAAGTCAACCATTAAGTCAACCATTGGACTTAAACATTAAAACAAAGTGTATTAAAAATGTCAATAAAAGCTATTACACTTGAACTTCGAGTACCTTAGTATCTTGTGAAAGTAGAAGATATTAAAAATGAGTGAAGGAGGACACTCGATGCTAACGGGATTAAGAAATTGTACGATTGTTTGTGTACACAACGAGCATATTTTGAAAAGAACCGATTGTGTTGCAGCACCTGTACCATCTGCAGACGGGCGAGGGTGCGTTCAGGGAGAGGGGCAGGGGCAGAGGCAAAGGTGCAACCAGGGTAAGTAACTTGAGCCTCTTTTGTTCTCTGTTCTTGTATGGAATCGTTTTGTTGGTTCTGCGTTTCGAGCATTGATCTTTATACAATATGTACTAAAGTACCCTCTCTGTACAAGGTAATCCACGTTAAAACAATGTTCTTACTTGAATAAGTCGCCATGTTGGTTCCGACGTCTCATTTTGGCGGGGAATTTGAATTATGACTAATTCAAATGTGTACATTGAATGATTGCATACATAAATTATGCATTAAAATTGAAAATTATTATTGTATTACACAGTAAAAATAATGAAAATAAAAATAATAAAAAATATATATTAAAATGTTAAAAGTGACTGATATTCAGTTATTGTGTAAGTTTATTCAAATTTCATGAAACTAAAATATTTAAAGTAGTCTTGATAATGAATGTTATTTTTAAGGAACATTACAAGTTTCTTCTTAACAGCAATCATAATAAAAATAAATTCAAATTATTAACAAAGTAGAAACTAAAATTTATGTTTTGTTAAAACATCTTCCTTGAAGAACTATGAAGTGTACGAAAATGCTAAAACACAGATACCCTTGTATTACGTTTCCAAAACATAAAATAATATAAAATAGTAACATGAAGAGTACAAAATAAAATCCTTGATACTACATATATATCACATATTTAATTATCTATTAAACATAAATTATATGTATTTACCCTCCCCAAAATTTTGTAATTCTCCTTTTTCCCGCCCAAAATTTCAAACACAGTCACGTATACACCACGAACAGCAAGTATTTACCTTCTTCAATGCACACTTCATTTCCGGTTACCACACGAATTTTCTTGTTCTTTTTTCCACCTTTTGTTTGTATTTTCTTGTTACCCTTCATCGTGTTCTTCTTCTGTGTTCCTCTTTGACGGCCACTCGTCGTTTCCGAGCGCACTCGCCACGCCACTTATCCGTCATGGTTCTAATTCTAGAAACGTGGTAATGCACGAGTAAACGGCTCTGATGTTTGCAACCACTCGAAAAACCGAGTTTCTTGGTTCGTGGTAACACCTGCAGTTGGTTTAACCTTTGATCGTGCAGTACTCTGCCGAAATTTCTTGCTAATTTGATAGCGAATGAGATGTTCCGATGAGTTGGGGAGATAGAGGAACATTTAGGGAGTTCTTTGATTTTGGGGGATTTTGGGATTTTATGGATTATGAGAGTTGAGGAGATTTTGGGAATTTAGGGGATTTGAGGATTTTGGGGATTTTGGGAATTCGAAATTTGGGGATTTAAGGATTTGGAGATTTCAGGGATTTTGGGGATTTTAGGGATTTAGTGGATTCTAGGGATTCTGGGGATTTGGGGGACTTTGGAGGCTTCACAGATTTTGAAGAATTTGGGGATTTTGGGGACTGGAAATTTTGGGGATTTGGGATTTTTGAGAATTTGGGATTTTTGGGGATTTGGGATTTTTGAGAATTTGGGATTTTGGAAATTTGGGAATTTGGGAATTTGGGAATTTGGGAATTTGGGAATTTGGGAATTTGGGATTTTGGGGATTTAGAATTTTGGGGATTTGGGATTTTGGGAATTTGGGATTTTGGGGATTTGGAATTTGGTGATTTGAAATTTCGGGATTTTAGGATTTGGGGATTTGGGTTTTTGTGGATTTAAGGATTTTGGAGACCTTGAAATTTCAGGAATTTGCGATTTTGTGGATTTGAGGATTTTGGAGATTGAGGATTTTATTGACCTTGAAATTTCGGGGATGTGAGAGATATCAGAGATATGGGATTTGAGACATGGTACATGAGATATGCGATATGGAACATGGAACATCCACAAAGTCCTCAAACTTAACTGCATCCTTAACTACAAACTTAATTTCAAATCTCCTAATTACATCTCCAAATTCTCAAACTCTTCTAATTTTTTCAATTCTCAAATTGTTAAGTTTCTCAAATTCTTAAGTTATCTTCTCGCAATTTCCAAACTCTGAATCTTCAAAAACTCATAAAAAGCACCGAGTGAAAGCTCCTTCCTCCTTCCCGCATTTTCCCTAAAGAAACCAGATTTGCTCCCAACCGTAATCCAAGCCGGAAGTGATCGCTGTTTAAATCCCTCCATAAAACTACCCCCCGGCCTCCTCTGGCGGCGGCGTTAAATAATATCTTTGTTTTTCCCGTTCCGAGCAAGTTTCGCGGGGGAAAAACGAGGCCGGTCGTCTATTTGGAATAAATTTCTTGCCACTTACCATCGGGCTGCAGGAAGTTTGAGAACTGACATTAAGCAAGCTGGTATTGATCGCCGCGGAGCGCGCGTGTGCGCTCTGCACCGCCATGTTTAAAATGTCTCAGCCTGTACGGTAATCAGGCGAGCCTTGTTGCATTTCTCGGCCGAATTGCGATATCTCGCTTCTTTAAATTCTTCTTAGATTCCTTTGCTATTTATCCGTGGACGTTTATCCGACATACGAGCCAGCACGCTTCTTTTACTCGCATCGAAAGTTCGCCGCGCGATCCATTTTTCAGCGACGCTCGCGAGCGCACTTCCGGTGAAACACTCTGTCAAACTTTCTCTATCGAGAATTCTTCGATTCAACTATTTCCAGAAGCGGAGAAGTATGGTTTCTTTTTGTCTTCGGGATTTTTTGTTCTTTTGAGATTTTAGGACTTTGTGGTTTTTGAATTTTTATATTTGATAGATTTATATTTGGAGGTCTTTGGCTCTTGTAGATTTGTCAGAGAGTAGTTCTTGTATTCTGGGGAAGAATTGCAAATTTTTTTTTTAATTGTAGAGGGTAGTTTTCGGTTTCTTTTAGTTGAGAGTCTTAGCTGCGTTTATTTGAGTCTTTGTAAATTTGTGGGATTATATAGTGTAAAATTTTATGAGTATAAAGTATTGTTATTATTTTGGAATTATTCTTTGTGAGAGTTCAATAATATGTCTTTTAAAATTGGAAGAATTTATGTAACAGAGAGTTGATATTTTCTAGGAGTTAGTATCAAACATTTGAATTTTCCCGCCATACAGTTGCATCAATCTATTCCATCGATAATCGATAAACTGTCAGTAAAGAATTCGAAATACATTATAAAAAAGTTGTAAATAATCATGTGAAAAAGAATTAATATTAACAGTGACCTAGCATCAAGTATAAATATTTGAATTTGCCGCCATAAACGATACCGCGAAGAGTTCAAAAATAGATTTCTCTAAACTTGCAAATAATCCTACAATTAATATTAACCATGAGTTACTATAAATAAAGCATAAATATATTTAAAATCCATACTAATTTTAAGTATAAATATCTATATGTAAATATACTTCATCTATAAATATATAATACTCTATAAATACATAAAATAAACACATTTTAAGCATAATTAAACCATTCCAAAGCATCGTCTATCGAATCGAACATTGAATCTTCCGCGACATGTTTTCCAGCATTCAAGCAAAGGAATAATGGAAGTTTGGTAGTTAGGCGTTTTCCTATCGGAAACGAATAGGTGCATAGCACAGAGGCTGATTTATATCGCGCCGCGTTCGACGAGCTTTTGATATCTCTGCGGCGGCGGTATGTTATCGTTCTCTCGATACGAACGGTGCACACGTGTATCGGCACCTGTGCCGACGCCAACGTCTTCATAACACAACACGATCCAACTTTTTCGCTGTTTCAATTTAGATTCGTTCGCGCGATCGATACCTGCCTCTCGAAACCAACCCTTTCCTTCCTCTCTCATTGTCTGGCCAATTATTTAACAGCCTGCTGTTTCTATTTCCGGAAATGATTGATGGATTTGCAATTTCACGGTAATATATTCGGTATATTATTTCGCGCGAATTTATCTTTGTAATTGTATATTGAATTTGCATCGAAGATCGGATCTTCGAGCGGTTAATCATCGTGTCGCTTCCGGAGGCTTGAATTTTGAGGGAGAAGGAAATTGAATATTTTATATGGATTGATATAAATGGGCGCACTTTTTGAAATAAAATGTTCGTTTTATAGTTACGTATTGGGATATTTAATTTAAATGTTTAGGTAGAAAGTGAGAGGTGAAAATTGAATTTGGAGTTGTATGAATATTATTCAAAAATAATATTCAATTAAAAAAATTGATAATACTGTTCGAAAATAATAGACATGTCAATGTATCAATAATGACATTCAAAAATACCAATCAATTCAATAAATCAATAATATTATTCAAAAATATCAGTCAACTCAATAAATCAATAATATCATTCAATAATGCCAATCAACTCAATAAATCAATAATATCATTTAAATATATCAATCAACTGAATAAATCAATAATGACATTCAAAAATATTAATGAACTCAATAAATCAATAATGACATTCAAAAATATCAGTCAACTCAATAAATCAATAATGACATTCAAAAATACCAATCAACTCAATAAATCAATAATATCATTCAAAAATAAAAATTAATTTAATAAATCAGTAATATCATTCAAAAATATCAATCAACTCAATAAATCAATAATGTCATTCAAAAATATTAATCAACTCAATAAATTAATAATGACATTCAAAAATATTAATGAACTCAATAAATCAAAAATATCAGTCAACTCAATAAATCAATAATGTCATTCAAAAATACCAATCAACTCAATAAATCAATAATATCATTCAAAAATACCAATCAGCTCAATAAATCAATAACTTCATTCAAAAATACCAATCAACTCAATATATCAATAATATCATTCAAAAATAAAAATTAATTTAATAAATCAATAATATCATTCAAAAATATCAATCAACTCAATAAATCAATAATATCATTCAAAATTACCAATCAACTCAATAAATCAATAATGCCATTCAAAAATATTAATCAACTCAATAAATCAATAATATGATTCAAAAATATCAGTCATCTTAATAAATGAATTATGTCATTCAAAAGTACCAATCAAATAAAAAAATCAATAATAAGATTCGCTTAAAAACGTATCAATAACAAAATCACGAAACCGAACGAAAAGAATCGAAGAATCTTGGATTCATTCCGATTTCCCATGAAACCGTGGACGGAATGAAGAATCATCGATCATCCCCTAATTTCCACAGGAGCATGTTCGAATCGAAATACCTGGGATTTCCCCGTTTCCGAACGATTTAATCCAAAATCAATGACGCTTCTCAATCCACGGGTTTCAGACTGCAAGTACCGAAGATCAGGCTGCGGATATCCTAGGTAAAATAATTAGCGGTCTTCCTCGGTTTACCCCTCTCTTCCTCTCTCTCTCTCTGTCTCCTCTCCCTTCCGTCGACGGCAGCTAAATTGCATTAGGTCGTGGAAACGGGGGTTGCAGAGGGTTGGCGGCAGAGGTGTCGGAGCGCGCCATCTTGAATTCGCGAACAATGTGTCGGCTCCAAAGGTTCCGACCGACAGTAAAACGAAGACGAACCTGCCCGCGAATATCGATCGGTCGCGCTACGAATAAAATGCTAATTCTTCTCCCTCTTGTCTCTTTTCCACCCCCTTCGTTTCACCCTGTTCGAGACCACGTTTCTGGCTCGTTCTGGATATCCCTTTTTTTTTTTTCTTTTCCTTCGCGCGGATGTTGCCACCCTGCGTATGTGCAACCTTCGTTGGAGCAATCGTGGTACCATTTTGCAATTTCAATATTTATAGTAAATTCAAATTTAACTTTTTATGGGTTAAATACTATTTGACTGATTACATATAACGTTATTTGCATTTTCAAAATTTTAACTTGCTTTTCGAAGTACTTTTTGTGTGAATTTTGATGCATTACATATGTGCCACTTTCATGTGAGCAATCGTGGTATCACTTTTAAGTTTGAACACCTGTAGTAAGGTTAGACTTTATCTGATGTCTACAAGATCAAATGTAGATCAGATCAGATATAATCAGGTATTATTTGCATCTTTCAAATTTTATATCTTTAGTTTATTTTACGTTGTTGGAAGTATAGTAGTATAAGGGTATGGGATCAATGGTATAGTGAAGTAGTAGTATAGTGGTACAGTGGTGCAGCAGTATAATGGTATAGTAGTATAGTGGTATAGTAGTATAGTAGTATAGTAGTATAGTAGATAGTAGTATAGTAGTATAGTGGTTATAGTAGTATAGTAGTTTAGTAGTATAGTGGTTATAGTAGTATAGTGGTTATAGTGGTTATAGTAATATAGTGGTTATAGTAGTGTAGTAATATAGTGGTTATAGTAGTTATAGTAGTATAGTAGTATAGTAGTATAGTGGTTATAGTAGCATAGTAGTATAGTAGTATAGTGGTTATAGTAGTATAGTAGATAGTAGTATAGTAGTATAGTGGTTATAGTAGTATAGTAGTTTAGTAGTATAGTGGTTATAGTAGTATAGTGGTTATAGTAGTATAGTGGTTATAGTGGTTATAGTGGTTATAGTAGTATAGTGGTTATAGTAGTATAGTGGTTATAGTAGTGTAGTAGTATAGTGGTTATAGTAGTTATAGTAGTATAGTAGTATAGTGGTTATAGTAGTATAGTAGATAGTAGTATAGTAGTATAGTGGTTATAGTAGTATAGTAGATAGTAGTATAGTAGTATAGTGGTTATAGTAGTATAGTAGTATAGTGGTTATAGTAGTATAGTAGATAGTAGTATAGTAGTATAGTGGTTATAGTAGTATAGTAGTATAGTGGTTATAGTAGTATAGTAGTATAGTGGTTATAATAGTATAGTGGTTATAGTAGTTATAGTAGTATAGTAGTATAGTGATTATAGTAGTGTAGTGGTTATAGTAGTTAAAGTAGTACAGTAGTAATAGTAGTAACAGTAATGTTATAGTATATAGTAATATATTAATATAAAAGTATAATTATATAATACTATACCACCACATCATAATTAGCAGAATACACACCAAAATAATACTATAATACCAGCACTAATATAATAAAAATACTACAGTAATACAAACAACATACCAGTATTAAAAATAATATTACCACAGTACTCTAATAGAATTAAGAGAGTATTGGTACAGCAATAGTAAAAGTATGGAGTAACAGTAAAGCGGTACAGTATAATTAATCTCTCATTAATCGTCTAATGTCCGTATCAAAGAAAAAGATCGCGTACAGAGTTGAAACATATCGGGATAGAAAAGAGGGTTCGGAACGATCATAGTTGCCTAAGAGAGGGAGGAAAGTTCGCGTGAACGTTCCATAAATAATGTCGCCGTTCGTTCTGACTCGATTATTTTCCACGGTGTGGAACTTAATTATCCTAATAACGAAAATTATAGACGAGAGTTCGCCGTGGCTCCATTACCGTGTAATATTTAATGGCCTTTCTTCGCTAACGTACATATATAACGTTGTAAATAACGTAATGTCACATTTGGGATAATGTGTGCGTTGAATTCTGGTGATGAAATGAAAAATTTATTTTCTCTGTGTATAATTTGATGAAAATTATATGATGAAATTATGCGATAATGATTCGTGTTTGATATTATTAAATGATCGATGTATTCGGTAAATAGTTAATCGTTCAAAAATTGCGATTCCGATAGGTATTCAGGTCGAAAAATCTGCTCATTTGGCATAGTTGTGCAACGTCGCGATTTATCCGTGCCATTCTTCAGTTTCACACTAATCATCCATTTCATTCCAGGCATGCTGCCAACTGCTTCCTTTCTATTCATCAACCCTCAAAATTTCCCCCTTTTTTCCTTACCCTACTTCCAGATATTAATCGCACCGTTTTACCCGTATTCGAACGCGACAGACTCGATCGATAAACGTCGATGTAATTTTCGAAAAATAATTGTTAACATTGAACCATTGCGGAGATAGGGGAAGATTTGGGGAGTTTTGGGATTTTTGGGGATTGTGAGATTTTGGGGATTATGGGAGTTGAGGAGATTTTGGGGGCTGTAGGAATTTGGGGAATTATGGGGATTTGGGAATTTTGGGATCTTTGGAGATTTTGAGGACTTTGGGGATTTTGAGGACTTTGATGGATTTGAGAATTTGGGGAATTTGGAATTGGGGGAATTTGGAATTTGGGGAATTTGGAATTTGGGGAATTTGGAATTGGGGGAATTTGGAATTGGGGGAATTTGGAATTGGGGGAATTTGGAATTGGGGGAATTTGGGATTCGGGGAATTTGGAATTGGGGGAATTTGGAATTGGGGGAATTTGGGATTCGGGGAATTTGGAATTGGGGGAATTTGGAATTGGGGGAATTTGGAATTGGGGGAATTTGGAATTGGAGGAATTTAGAATTGGGGGAATTTGGAATTGGGGGAATTTGGAATTGGGGGAATTTGGAATTGGGGGAATTTGGAATTTGGGGAATTTGGAATTTGGGGAATTTGGGGAATTTGGGGAATTTGGAATTTGGGGAATTTGGAATTCGGTGAATTTGGAATTGGGGGAATTTGGAATTTGGGGAATTTGGAATTGGGGGAATTTGGAATTTGGGGAACTTGGAATTTGGGAAATTTGGAGTTGGAGAAATTTGGGGATTTGGGAATTTGGAGAATTTGGAGTTTGTGGAATTTGGAATTTTCGAAAAATAATTGTTAACATTGAACCTTCGGTACGTAATTAAATATTCTGACCAGCGAACACTGTGGCTACCCAAGTATTTACCGTTGCACTGAAATTAATGGGTTTATTTAGTTATGTACATGCGCTGTTTATTTAGCTACTATCAATTAATCTAGAAGCATGGAAGACGGAATTGGGACACCATTTCCGTTCCGAGTCTCGTAGTGGGCCTTTTCTTGTCTTATCTATGCTCGTCGATAAGATAATATGGCCCTCGTATTTTCTACTCAACTGTGAGATTAAACTTGTCATTATTCCTAAGAATATATAATTCTTCATGTTCAAGAAAATTATTACACCCTTTTACCTCGTTATTTCACTGTTTCTTATTTTCTATATTTTCTTGTACTTCTAATAGCCATCCCCTGATTATGGTACCGTGAATACGGTAATTACACGTTGAATTAATGATAAATTATCTGTTACACATCAAACCCTAAATTAAGTTTGATATCAACGTCGCAGGAAAATCGGAGCGACCTTGAAATCTTCCAAACAATCTCTGGCAATAAATTCGTACTGATAACAGGACAAATTAATTTACAACCGTAGCAATGAATTATATTTAACAACGGTGTTCTACAAAAAAGGGAGGAAAAATTTGATACAAGTTTCTCGAACATGCTACGAGGTGTTCCTGAAGAACGGTGATCGATGAGACGTTACAATTTCACCGTGGTTATCAGTGAGCTGCACCAACGCCACGAACAAATATTTACCATCAGATACAAGAAGAAAAATGCCACGTTATGTTTAGATTATTACATAAATCTCGGTTACGTCGTGGGACAGGTAACTTATATAACGGAACAGTAAATTGGAAGATATTTTACGCGTATATTTTTAGTGACACGGAAAATAACAATTCGGGCTATTTATACAGTTCATTTTTAAAATTCAGACAGTTTATCTGGGTAGTTAAGAAAATTTAGACATTTTTGCAGTGTTTGGGAAGTTCAGATAATTAAAGAATTGATCAAATTAAAGTTGATGAAAATCAACGAAGAGGAAGATGAAGGTTGACACGGGTTGATACGGATTTGTAAAGATTGACGAAGATTGAAATGTATTGACACAGATTGATCGAGATTGATAAATGTTGACGAAGATAGATCAAGATTGATAGAGATTGATAAAAATCGGTAACAATTCGCAAAAATGGGTAAAAGGTTAGGGGAGTCAGTGAAATTTATGTACATTGATGAAAACTGACGAAAATTGATGAAATTTGGTAAAAATCAACGAAAGATGAAGATTGACGAAAATCAACGAAAATTGGTAAAAATTGACGAGAATCAACGAAAACTGATAAAAATTGACGAAGATTGATGAAGATTAACGAAGACCGACGAAAATTGGCGAAAATCAGCGAAGATTGACGAAAATCGACGAAAATGGATGTTAATTCGTGAAAATCGATAGAAGTCTACGAAAATGAATGAAAACCTATGACAAATTGATCTAAATTAATGAAGTTTACCAAGATAGAGTATTCAGACTCCGTTAAGAACGTTATTTACCAAATAAAAAATAAGAAATGTAATCTTGCAAGTTTAGAAATTAGATTAATTAAAAAAGACAGCTAGAACCATTATAGCATCTCAATTAGAAATTCTAGTCGAACGCTTGTCAGAAATATGTTCCCATATCGATTCAACTAAAAGGATATTAAACCCGTCTATTTTTAAAAGCGGGGAGGAGTGTTCTCTGTCCGATAATCTCGAAACGAAATCAAATTTCTCATGCAGCTGGGATTAATTGAATCCCTGACAGGAGCCTGCGATCGGGGGTCAATCTTCCCCGGGTAAACCATTGAATCACGCTCCATGAACGATTAATCGATCGCTCGGAGGCCCCACACGACTCGACAACGAAATTAAACGAAAAGTTGATCGGTGGTCGGTCATAAACGCTGCTCGATTAGGTTTCTCGAGCGGCCGGCAAACAGCTCCGAGCGATTCGCGAAGGATATCGAACCGTTTCGAGGCTTCGTTGCCACGTGAAACGTGCAAGAACGCACGTGCACGTTCGATCAAACCGATATCCATTCGCTGGAATTGAGAGAACTCGCGATTTCGAGTTATACCATCCTCCATTTCCCGGACGAGTAACCACTCCAGATATCCTTTATCCTAACCCTTTGCAACTGCGAACGTATCCTTAACACGAAACCTACGATACAAGTAGTGAAATTATAGCGAATTACTTTTATAACATACGTGAGTATAACGGCAATATAAAGAGAGAAATATTTCAACCTTTAGATACAATCTTTCAGTTGCGTGAAAGATATCAGTGTTACATGATATCAACTTACAGTCTTTGAATTTTGTATACTGTTATAAACAATATTAAAAGATGTAAATAACATCAGAAAAATAGTCCTTACTTTGGTTTCTAAAATAAATAATAAATTAGTGTCAAATGCAGTAACCTAATAAGTCTAACATATATACCTAGCATACACTTATCTATTTGTTATTATATAAGGTTTCATACTTTGTGTACATTCCTATAGCACTGCCATTTTAAATTCCAACACAGGAGATAGCAAAACAGGGAACAGAGAATAGTGTAACAATGGGGTTAAGTAAGGTGGTGGTTTCTCGACGGCCTTGAGTGGCCAATTGATTTCGAACAGACTATAATCCCCCGAGATCTGCTGTGGTTTCCAGTTGGGGGATTTTCGATCAATTCAAGGATAATCGAAATACAAGTGCACTTACCGCGTCAAGAAACTTCTAACTCGATGACTCATGTCGCTGATTTCACGGTTCAATTGTTTGTTTCGTGTTTTGCAACATTCCTGACTAATGTAATCGGATTATAATATCGTGGTGTCATCGTCGTGTACAGCGTAATCGAAGAACCTTGGAAAATGTTGATGATGGTATCTGCAAATATAAACGTTAAAATGAAACGATTGGAAGCGTGTTTTGCCGCCATTTTTCATTGGCTAAAATGCTTCGATAGTGCTATGTTAATGTATCGTGATCGTACACTTTTTGATCTAAAACATTGTTCTCATGCATTATGATCTCATACATTATCTCACTTGATGATCTAATTGTGATCTCACGCATCATTTCACATCTTACGTTATTATAATCTAAACCTGTTTGCACTGCTTCAAACAGTGTACAAACTGCACGTGCGGAATTTTTAATGTATACTCTTTTCTTAAAAGATATAAGTTATTCGAGTCTTTCGCCGTTCTTGTTTATATTCAGTCATGTATAATTTAAGATACTAACCTTTAATCCATTTACATATATATTCTTTTCATAATAACCTCATTAATCACTTCTACCGCGGTTTGACATTTTAATCGTGTATGCCCATGAATTCGACTGTCAGTCGTGTCACGTGATTACCCGAATAGCACCGAAGAGAAACGAAGATATCCGATCTATCGTTAACCGCTGCACACGAGCGACTTTTTATACGTACGGATTCCACTGGGATCATATTTCTCTGTATTCTCGGAAAAAAGTAACGACTTTACATTCCGTTTATACACGTCTATGGGGCAACCACGATTACCTCGAGTGGCAGAAGTGATTTGGCAAACGCGGAAGCTCGGCCACAGTCGGGGTGGGATTTGGCTTCCTCGAAAGGAGTGGCGTGGACAGGGAACTTCCGGCGAGAGATCAGAGAAGGGTGTTATTCAACAGCGGTAACGCGTTCAGCAACAAGTTGCTGCGACGTTAATAAACGAACACCCTCGAGGTAACATTTTGCCCGTCGTTGGTTGGATATCCAACTGGCATCAGCCACGGTTATACCGGCTCTTGAATCCCTGACTGGGGCTTTTCTCTGTTACGGTGTCGCCGTCGGGAAACGGGCCTCTATCGTTCGCTGACACCTTCTGTCGACGCACTTCAGGCGAAAATTCCGCCGGTGAATAAAAAAAAAAGAGAAGGATTGCGCGGAGCAAAATCAAAGAGGCGTCAAATCGGGACGCGACTCGATCAGGCGTGCGGAACGGTTATCCGAGAAAAGTTGCCGACCTAATCGAGCGTTAATGGCACACGATATCTCGCCACGATGCAAGCCACTCGTCACCCTGACGAGATAGAACAATTAAAATATCGATGTCGTGATGGAGAGCCCGGCTCTTTCGCGTCGCTTGTTTTTTAGTAGCGCACTGTTGTGAACGCGGGCTTGTTTGAGCGGTTAATCGCGGGCTGACGCGTTCGCGTCGAACTTTCTTCTTTTTTTTTTTTTTGAGGAACAGCTTGTTGGATGTAGTACCAGGAAAGCTGAGCTTTATTTAGAACGATGCCTAGTTTTCTTGTTGGGGATGATGCAGGTTTTATGGGTTCAGTCGGGTGATTCAGGTTGATGTACAGTAACCGTTCCGTAATAACTCGTTTCTTGTGATCGCACACCTTTAGTGCCTCCAACGCGGGAAATTATCGAGTGACTGCGGTTAGATTCTGCTTAGTCTAACCACGTGCATACTTCCAATTTAATGTATTCGAATAATTTAGCTAAGGTTAGAATATCATTACTGTTTCGTTATATTAATTATACAAAATAATAAATTAAAAATTAATTATTATTTATTGTTACAGTAAAAATAATCACTCATATCTCATGACTAATTCAACATTGCAAATCAAGCTTAGAAATCGATTGCAATAGTAAAAAAAAAATAAGTCAGAAAGTGGCTATCGCAAAAATCGTTATGAGTACCAGGTGGTGGTTGTCGCGGCTAAGACAGAGAGGTTATAGTAACGTCGAAGGCAGAAAGGAGAGTTTCGAACGCGTCATCCTAACCGAAGGTGGGGAAGCAACCAGGTCGGAGGTTCAAGGGGCCTATCCCTACAGCGAAAATGTCGTGTATTGAGAAAAACTAAAAGTAAATAGTAACACTTGAATGAAATTTACAGACACGTTAAGTTAATTGAAACACAGAGTAAGACATACAATGGACCTGTATAACAATATTAAATTATAGTAGTTATCTTCCACTGTCAGGTGAATTCATATCCTAAATGAACAGGTATCACTGTAAAATACTGTATAATGTATAACCATAAAAAATGTATTGTGTACTATTTAAAAAAATGCTACATAGTCTTCTGTACTAAATGTGTCAATACAAAAATAAATAATAACTGTATATGTAGTGTTTGTAGAAAAATGTATATAATCTCTAACAAGTGTGCATACAAGTAGCAGCAGCCCCGATGTAAAGAAATAAAAGCTTTCCGCGGGAACATCGATACACTTTGCGAGGGCATCGTTTCCATCGCTAGAACTTCCACGTTGATACAATTGGTGGGGGAGTCATATATAGTTACGAAGCACGAGAAAGTGGGAGGGGGCGGAAGGGTGGGAGGAATGATGGAAAGAGCAGAGAGAGTGGGGAGGGAGAAAGAGAGAGTACACCGATAGAGAGTAAGAGGAGCGGGAAACACGGAGGAGAGGAATTCTCAAAGCCGGGTGAAAGAGAAAGAGACCAAATGAAGCGAAGTTAAAAAGAAAAGACGTTGACGACGAGGAAGTGGGGGAACGGATGGAGTGGGGAAATGGAAATAGGAAGAAAGAGAGAGATAGATATCGAAACGGGAGGCAAAGCAAAGGAATGAATCAGAGACGGATAGAGAGACAACAAGAGCGGGTACATTGAAGAGGGATAAAGGGCGGAGGTGGAGGAGGGACAAAGAGGAGGGAGTCTGGAGTGAGGGAACCGCGAAAGCGAAGCGATACGAAAAGACACGAACGTTTCCGAACGACGCGTGACGAGCTACAGCGAAGAAAGAGCGCGCACTTAACTCGCTACTGAAGCTGACTTCGGAGCAGTGTATAGAAAATAAAAATTAAGATATAAATTCCCCATGTACTTATTAAGGTGATTATATGATCAACAACATTATCATGGGGTACACTACTTCTGAGTAATATAGTGTGGTATTTCCTTATTTGTGAATTTCATTACTTTTCTCATCATCTTTCAAATTTGACAATTTGGAAATTTAAAGACTTAAGAACTTTAAAGAAAATTAAAAATTCCTGAACAATATGTAAATTGCTAATTTGAAAATTTATCGATATATAAATTAGAAAATTCAAAAGATTGCAATCAGATCATCTAAAGCTTAATTTTCCCACCTAAAAACCTTTATCATACACCGGCCACATCGCACCCCAGCCTCTCAACACAAACCGCCTACAACCATGATCCCTCCTACTAATTCCCCAACAAACCATAATCACGCCAAAACCGAAGACCTCCCGCTATCGAATAATGCTACTGTTCGTTCCTGTGTCCCGTCGTTCCCGTGATCGTGGATCATTCATCGTCCCGCTGTTTGCGGGTGTGTCGTTCACAACCCCGGCGGGCAGTTTCGCGATAACGCTTGGGCGCTTTTAATAGCCCTCGACAGGCTGTTACCAGTGTTATGACACCGCGGGACCAGTGTCGAGTTCACGAAGCCGGTGTCGTTCGCCGGAATTCGTGATAGCACGCGGCGATAAGAGAGACAGAGATTACTCGAAGAGAAAGAGAACGGTGGGGGACATGGACGACGCGGTGGGGGCGGCGGAAGGGGCGGATGAGGAGTGTAGGTGTGCGGTCACACGAGCGTGTGGCTGCGCGTACACGCTGGAAGTCGCGTAGACAGTGGAGTGGGGCGGTCGAGAGGCGCGAGGGGGAGGGAGCGAGAGAGAAGGAGTGACGGGTAACAGGGAGGGGGGAGCAGGCTGTGGAGGGCTGCAGAGGGCGGAGAAGCGTCCCACGGGAGTTTTTCGGCGGATCGCTGCGCGACTAGTGTGATCTCTCGCGAGTAGTGGACTCGATCGATCTTATTGGCGGCAGAACGAACGGGCAGTCGGTGCACGGCGAGGGCTCCGGTTGGGTGGCTCTTTTGCTGAATTTGACGGGAAGGTGCGTCTACCAGATCGCTCGTGGTTTTACAGTGTTCTCCGAAGAGAAACTATACTCAAAGTGTTACGTTCTGTGCTTCTCTGTTTGCATATGTGATTTGTTGTGTGTGTGTCCGGAGTTGCAGTGGCGTACTGGTTACGCGGTATTGTGAAGCAAAAGCTGAACGCGAGGGCCCCGCGCGATCCAGAAGCAAAGTGAGTCCACTTTTCCCGCCTGTTTATTAGGGAACCGTCTGGTCACCGATACACCGACTGTTCCTTGGGGAATACTGTTGCGTGAACCAGAACCGACTGTGGTTCGTGGCGTTTGAAATGGTTGCATAGAGGGAGAAAAGTCCTTGGACCTTCAAGGCGACTCGAGGAGATGGTAGACGCGCGATAAACTTTTATGGTGGCGTGCGTGTGTACGTGTCTGTGTACGTCAATCCTTTTTTTATGATAGTGCGATACAGTGATCTACCAATAGAGCATCAATTCATTTCGATGCCGAATCCCGTCGCGTGGTACTCGTTAATTCGGTTAACGCACGTTCGCGCGCTTTCGAGCCGACCGGATTTTCGAATATTTCATAAACGCTCGAGGGAAATATTGATATTGTATCGATATTCGTGGTTTTTAATAGTGTTTTGTCTTTCTTCTCTTATGCGTTCGGTGTTCATTTGAAAACACGAGTTCGAGCAAATTTTCTGTAGATACGTCTCCATTGTTTATGTCTTCGCCATATCTTCATTGCCTTTTAACCTCTCAATAATTTCATGTCACTTTTTTGTGAGCACTGTTTATATATAATATACTTTTATCTTCCGCAAAGAATCGTATAGAGTGATGAAAAATTCAGGGAAGTAAACAGAAAAGATTTCTTTTAGAAACGTTGATAGGTTGTACCAGGTTATGTTATATATTTATGGAACAGCGTGTCGGCTGTGAAAAATGGCGGTTAACGAAGTAAATTTTAAACTGATTCGGAACTGTGACGTGTTCAATCAAACATAGAAATATGTTAATGGCTTTATTCAGATAAATGAAATATTAAACCATTTCAAGTCATTTATATTCTCTGTGCCGTTTGACCGTGTCTTTCAATTACTTTATGACGAAATCGTTTCATTATGCTAACGGTTTGAGACAACTTCTATGCTTTAAAGAGTGAAGGAAAAAAACAGAATTTATTAAAGATGTTTATTATTTATTTCGGAGCAATCAAATCAAATTACAGGAACAAATTTACCAATTCACAAAATTATTTTCAAACTTCCACATTTCAAGTTCGCAAACTACAGATCAAATATTAGCGATAACGGTATCTCGTTCAAACAAGTCGGTCATAAATTTAATTTCATCCTGTTAGATAACTGAAAACATCTGTGGAAATCAGTGAATGAGTTATTTGAAATTAAAGAAAATTGTCTAACATTAAGAGTATTAACTGTCATTTTATAGTTTTTGACCATCTTTAAAGTTATGAATGGTAGTGTACATAAAATATTAAGCAGATACAATTGGAAACATAACTTGTTGAATGATCTGAATCATACGAAGAGTATCGGACAAAAATGGAGTCGTTCGAAGAGTATGGCGTCAGCGATGTTCGATTTGAAATTATGTAAGCAAATCCTCAACGAGAGGATACGTAGGAATTATTTTTTAACAAGGACCAACGCGAACCGCGAAACTTCGTGTTCACCAAGCACACGTGTTACGCAATCGTTCGTCTATCGTGGTCATGGAATTCAGGTCAAGCGTTGTGTGTCCTATGCTGCTATAGGCTAGCTTCGTCCCGCCGCGAGTTTCTCGTCGTTCGAGCATCGATTCCTTCTCGTGACTCGAGACGATCACGAACACCAGCCGGAAAAAGGCCATCGAACTAACAAATCCTCTGTTACATAGAAACTACTTGCTCCATCGAACAGTTTTCTCCGTGTAATGCGCAAACTGATGTACAACTGGTACCCTTATTAACGTGATACTCGGTGAAAGGTCATTCGGAAAGAGTTCGATATTATAAATATCCATGTTCTGAAATTTTCAAAATCACAAGCACATACATTTTGAAAGTTAATTTTTATGTGAGTACAAATAAATACAAACATTTTGAAAGTTAAATTTTTAAGGGAATACAAAAAAATACAAACATTTTGAAAGTTAAAAATTGTAGATTTTTATAGGTTGATACTTTTCGGCATTGATTATTTATGAAGTTGGTAATGTTTAATAATTAAGAAATTAAAAAATTGATGAAGAGGGAAATGATGAATTGATGAATTGGTGAATGGGTTAATTGATGAATTGATGAATTAGCGACTTGTCATATCAATGCATTGATGAAGGGATGAACTAGTGACTTGTCAAATTAATGCATTGATGAAGCGGTAAATTGATAAATTGATAAATTGATTCAATTGATGAATTCATGAATCAGTGATTAAGTGAAGTAGTGCATTGACAAATTGGTAAATTGATGAATAGGTGAAATGGTGCACTGATGAACTGATGAATTGATAAATTGGTAAATTGATCAATTAATGAATTAGTGAATTGATGAATAGGTGAAGTGCTGCATTGATGAATTGGTGAATTGATAAATTGCTGAATTGATAAATTGGTAAATTGGTAAATTGGTAAATTGATAAATTGATAAATTGGTAAATTGATAAATTAGTAAATTGATCAATTGATGAATTAGTGAATTGATGAATAGGCGAAGCGGTGCATTGATAAATTGGTGAATTGATAAATTGATGAATTTGTAAATTGATAAATTAGTAAATTGATCAATTGATGAATTAGTGAATTGATGAATAGCCGAATCGGTGCATTGATGAATTGGTGAATTGATAAATTGATGAATTGATGAATTGATCATTCGACACATTGATGATTTTAGAAATCGTCGCATTGATGAATAGGTGAAATCAATTTCGAAATCATAAAATTAAAAATTCAAGAAAAGAGAATAATTTGTTGCCAACCAATTTCATTTCGATATTTAAAATCTAAAAATAAGCTTTCCTCTGAATCTTAATTAGTAGTATATTAGCATTCCTGTTTCGCAAAAACGACGTTATTATTTGGACTCGCAAAGAATGAAGAGGCATAAATAAATCCCGTTGTCTGACACATTTTGCAGGAGAAGTCCGATTAACATCTACGAGGAGTAATTTGTTGATGAATGACCGAGTAACTAGAATCTCTGCATCAACTAAAAGATCATTATACTGTTGTTTCGTTCGACTCGAGTCATCGAGGAGTGTAACGGCCTCGCTTCAAAGCGGTCATTGGCCAACGCCGTTTCGCCACGTGGGTTGACAGATTTTCATTCAGCTTCCTCTTTTCTAGAAATAACCGGTTCGAATGAATGATCCCTAAACTCGAAACGTACAGTTTTTGAGTGGCTGCAAACATTCGAAAACGATCGTTAATAATTGTCACGCTCTTGATCGCGTGTCGGAAGCTTCTGATCCAAAAATAATTTGTTGCTTTTTATAGAGAATTGTTTTGAAACACGATACAGCTTTAAGCTATTGATGAATGTAGACGTATACATAAAGTTGTGTAACAACATTTTTGAAATAGTAGATAACATTTTTTGTAATTTATGAATAATTCTATTAATCGAGTGCTATATATATCTTAACAAGATTACATTTTTTGCAAAATATAAGTGGAATAATAGATACTTCAGGATTATGTAATTGTTATCCTCGACGAACGCATTTTTTAAATAGCTTTACACACGTCGTAAATCATGGACTAAGTGCTGGTATCTGCAAGTTTTGCATTTCGTTCAATAAAAAATTACGAATCTTTTAATATGTATGTATTTTTTCTTTAGCTGTACTTTATTCTTGCTACGGTTATAATTATTTTTTACAGTAATTTTACACTATTTTACAGTGATTTATACTATTTTACATTATTTTACACTATTTTATAACGTGAAATGTCAGCGAGATTACAATTAGAGCAGAATCGAGTCACCCGCCAATATGGCGTCATTTTGAATTGTCGCGGGAAATCATTTTTAACGGGAATACTTTCTGACGCTTCGTTCTCAGATAATTAGAGTACCAATCATATTAGAATACATATTTAATACTTACTAAATGACATTATTCATAAATAACCACATCACAAATGGAAATATTATTTATTTGCTGTATTACAAATAAAAGTACTATACACTTTACGCTGCACTACAGTGTTACATTAAATATTACAAAATCAGCACATACGACAATAAGAAATCATAAAAGAATATTCAGATAAGAAAACTATTCAAGTCCCACACAAACTTGTAACTTAAATATGAACACGTTCCGATATCAGAAACTCGCAATCAGAATAATTAACGTGATACTCCACACAGTGTATCGAACATTCATTCGAAATAAACGTTGTGGATCGAATGTATCTACTTTTAATTCCCTATCATCGAAGAATATTGGTCAATTAACGGAGGTAGTGGAACGGAACGGAAAGCGAGAAAAATCCGTAGGCAAACGAGAGTCGCTGTCAGCGGCGTTTCAAAGGGTCGCAAAGCGTAATCGTAAGCGATCGACGACGCGTGTCGAAACGAACGAACGAACGAGTAGTAACAAAACGGAGCAGCCAATCGAAAGTAGAATTTCCCGTGCCAATAAACGACCACGTGGCAGAACACGTGGTCCACGTTATGAACCCTCTGCTATACACGAGGGTATCTACCCTAAACGATACACGGTGATTAGTGCTAGATTATATTGCTCTCCAGGTGGCCTCTTTTGTCTGATGTAAACTGATTAAAACATTAGATGTATTCGGTTAAACACGGTTTGGTACATTTTGTTTGAACTTTTCTTGTTTGAGCTGTCCAGGTGGTTTCTGCAGACTGTGACCAGATGTGAACTATTTAAAACAGCACATACAATGTTAAATACAGCACATAAAATATTTATATTAGATATTGAAATATTGCTATGCGTTATATCACAATATATGGAGTTGCCACGTGTTATATCGCCATCTGTCGAGTTGCCACGCGTTATATTGCAATCTATGGAATTGTCACGCGTTATATCGCCATCTGTGGAATTGCCACGCGTTATATTCCAATCTATGGAGTTGCCACGCGTTATATCGCCACGCATGGAACTCTCACGCGTTATATCGCCACGCGTGGAACTCTCACGTGTTATATCGCCATCTGTGGAATTGCCACGCGTTATATTGCAATCTATGGAGTTGCCACGCGTTATATCGCCACGCGTGGAACTCTCACGCGTTATATCGCCATCTGTGGAATTGCCACGCGTTATATCGCGACGCGTGGAACTCTCACGCGTTATATCGCCACGCGTGGAACTCTCACGCATTATATCGCTATCTGTGGAATTGCCACGCGTTATATTCCAATCTATGGAGTTGCCACGCGTTATATCGCCACGCATGGAACTCTCACGCGTTATATCGCCACGCGTGGAACTCTCACGCGTTATATCGCCACGCGTGGAACTCTTTCGCGTTATATCGCTATCTGTAGAATTGCCACGCGTTATATTCCAATCTATGGAGTTGCCACGCGTTATATTGCCACGCATGGAACTCTCACGCGTTATATCGCCACGCGTGGAATCTCCACGCGTTACATCACCTCGCGTTATATTGCCACGCGTGGAATTACTAAGTACGAAGTTGCCTCGCACTATATTGCCGCGGGTAGAATTGCTACGCGTTAAATTTCAAAGAATGTAATCTCGCGTTATATCACCATCTTATAAAAATAAATTCTTCAAATTTATTTTTCCAATATTACATATTAAGTACTATAGCATATTATTAATCAATTCTGTTTGTCCAATAACTTACATCGCGACGTTGAATTTAATTTCACCACCCTAATAATTTTAAAACCAGTTCCAAAGCTCGTCCGCAAGATTGCCCTAATCGATGATTGACGTCTGAAAAGATCCATCATATTCCTGTAGAAAAATCCCCTCGTTTTTTCTTTCTTTTCACAAAATAGGTAATAATCATCGGTGTATTCAATTTGCCAGGGTAAACGACGAATAAAAGAAGACTTATGGATGCTTCCCGTCGCGTTTCGGCCGATATGTACCTGGATGGCTAAACTTCCGGTGAAATTGGTAGTAAAAGAACCGGGATGGATCTCGGGGTGGGTGTAATGATATAAAGCTACGTCGCTCGTATAACTCGACCGTAAATTCTCTGTCTGACCCGGATAGATAGATGAACACGTGCACGTTGGAGAACACGAAGGCCAAGACGAATTACGCTGACGTTTGAAACGAGTTTGTCTTCGGGACCGAGTACAATATCGACTCGATATTGTTCGCAAACTGCTACGTTCGATTATGGATTCGGGGAGAAAACGATGTGCGATCTAGATAAGATCGTTCGAGTCTCGTACTCTTCTTGTTCTTTTATTTTCTTTACACGTTACATAGACTCGTAAATCTTTAAATTATAATCTCATCAAATTATAATACATCTTCAAACTCTAAAATCTTCAAATTAATAATCTTACAAATTATAAAGCCACAAGTCGCTTTCAGAATTTCACTCAGCGTAATTCTACACTCAGGTATAATTCACTAGGAAAATTTGATAAACGACGCGTCTGTCAAGCTATAAATCTGAAATTGTCGCTCCAATTTACATTCCGATATTCATCTTCCCCGCGAAGATATTATAAATCAAACGCCGTGATTTCAACATGCCACAGTGAAAACACCGTTCGCTCCAAATTTAAACTTTCACCCGTAAGATTGAAATCGATATTTCTAAGTTACTGCATAATTCGATTGATTGAAAACTTTCGTTAAACGAACAAAAAGATTTTTGGAAGATTCCATCGAAGCGAACCGACAGATTCATTGTTGTTCCAGCTGCTGGAAATTATTCTATGGGGATGATTCGAGAGAAGGGAGAATTCGTTATTACCTGCTTTCGAATCGATGGGTTGGCTCGCCTTCGCTAACATTTTTAAGGACGAATAAATAACACGAGCGATGTATCGCGTGGTTATTTTATCGAGATAATAATTTGACTTTATATTCCGCGATATAAAAATCCTTTTTCGTTCTAATATTAAACAAGCACGCCGTGTAATTTCACTGATAATAACGAGGTACACCGCGTATAATCTTGCAGATGGGGTCGGGTCCACGACGAAATACGTTTTAAATCCTTCCTTCTTTTGCTTTCTTCCTGCGATCTTCCGCAGTTAAGACAACTTCGTTTTATGTAAAAGAAAACTTCTCGGAGCTTTCAAGGTTGCGCTTCGAGACTTCACAAAACGTTTATCGACTCTTTTCTTTGTAGACCTCGAAGCAAATTCGTGCTTTTGCAATGGCTAATAAAAAGTTACGGTCAGAACGAAATATTTAAGATGTTAGAAAGAATTTCTTTTTATAAGATGGCGATATAAGGTGAGGTAATTACACTCTTGGAAATTTAACGCATAGCAATTCCACGCGCGGCAATATAGTGCGAGGCAACTTCTTACTTAGTAATTCCACGCGTGGCGATATAATGCGTGATTGTACCACGCGTGGCGATATAACGCGTGACAGTTCCACGCGTGGCGATATAACGTGTGACAGTTCCACGCGTGGCGATATAACGCGTAACAGTTCTACGCGTGGCGATATAACGCGTGACAGTTCCACGCGTGGCGTTGTAACGCGTGACAGTTCCACGCGTGGCGATATAACGCGTGACACTTCCACGCGTGGCGATATAACGCGTGACACTTCCACGCGTGGCGATATAACGCGTGACAGTTCCACGCGCGGCGATATAACGCGTGACAGTTCCATGCGCGGCGATATAACGCGTGACAGTTCCACGCGTGGCGATATAACATGTGATAGTTCCACACGTGGCGATATAACGCGTAACAGTTCTACGCGTGGCGATATAACGCGTGGCGTTGTAACGCGTGACAGTTCCACGCGTGGCGATATAACGCGTGACACTTCCACGCGTGGCGATATAACATGTGATAGTTCCACACCTGGCGATATAACGCGCGACAATTCCACAGACAGCCATATACCGCGTGCCAACTCCATAGACGACAAGCTAACATAGCACATAACAATTCCACACTTACCGTTCGTGTTCATAACAATTCTTCACGTAGCAATTATGTACAAGGTGATACATGTGCTACACCGCGATAACATTTGTGCAGTTAAAATTAACAAGCAAAAACGATCCTTAGAATATCGATCCGATGCGAACTTAATTTAGGAGATTCTCACAAGTAAGATTTTTTAGCATCTAGTTAAATAACTTGATATTAATTGGAACAGATAAAAAGCACCGATAAAATACTTTTCGTTATTACGATCTTTGTATCGCATCGTAAAGCAGCACGATACGAAGAATATAATATTAACCATGTAATTACGGCCTATTGTATCTTTTACGACATAATTGCTCGACGATTTACCATCTATAATAGAAACAATAAATTTTCTGTTCAGATGAATGTTGCTTGTTCATTCCTTCGAGAATGAGTCATGTAACGTTTCAGTCGACAATAACAAGTTAACTATGTATATCAAATTATTCTAAGGCTAATACGAACATTTCAAATACGTTCCCTCGCTTGCATGTCTATTGCAATTTAGTCTTTACGTTCTCTATTTTAAAACTAGCATCTTGCATTTCTTATTTGGGATTTGGGGATTTGGGAATTTGGGGAATTTGGGATTTGGAGAATGTGGAATTTGGGGAATATGGAATTTGGGGGATTTGAGAATTTGGGAAATTTGGAATTTGGGGAGTTTGGAATTTGGGGAGTTTGGAATTTGGGGAGTTTGGAATTTGGGGAATTTGGAATTTGGGGAATTTGGAATTTGGGGAGTTTGGAATTTGGGGAATTTGGGATTTGGAGAATGTGGGATTTAGGGAATGTGGGATTTGGGAAATTTGGAATTTGGGGAATTTGGCATTTGTGGAAATTGGGATTTGGGGAATTTGGAATTTAGGGAATTTGGGAATTTGAGGAATTTGGGATTTGAGGAATGTGGAATTTGGGGAATATGGAATTTGGGGGATTTGGGAATTTGGGGAATTTGGAATTTGGGGAATTTGAAATTTGGGGAATTTGGAATTTGGGGAATTTGGAATTTGGGGAGTTTGGAATTTGGGGAGTTTGGAATTTGGGGAATTTGGAATTTGGGGAGTTTGGAATTTGGGGAGTTTGGAATTTGGGGAATTTGGAATTTGGGGAATTTGGAATTTGGGGAGTTTGGAATTTGGGGAATTTGGGATTTGGGGAATGTGGGATTTAGGGAATGTGGGATTTGGGAAATTTGGAATTTGGGGAATTTGGCATTTGTGGAAATTGGGATTTAGGGAATGTGGGATTTGGGAAATTTGGAATTTGGGGAATTTGGCATTTGTGGAAATTGGGATTTGGGGAATTTGGAATTTAGGGAATTTGGGAATTTGAGGAATTTGGAATTTGGGGAATTTGTAATTTGGTACCAATGCTATCTCATATCCACGTATATCTCCTACAGTAGATTTAATCTTCATCCTCGAGATTTAAAATCTCGGAACCTGAACTCTCGAACCTTGAACTCGGAGGCTGGCTCGTACATTCTCGATTTTCTTCCCATTAAATACCGTTCACCAACAAGCCGGACAGTTTCAATATCAAAATACGGCGAGGCGTATATTACATACGGTCATATTTCTCGTGGGCGCATTTTTCCTCGGCTGTCTGGCCGTTCCCGACGGTTATTTACAATTCGCGATTCGCGGCCGTGGCGTAAAAGGAAAACGAAGGGACACAATGGGCAACGAGGACACAAGAACGCTATCGTATTTTACGCGCGCGCGAACCGTTCTGTCCTTTCTTCGCGCGGTGTCGAGCTTTCACGAGCTTCGAGTGCTTCATCGATCGTCGTCGAAAATGAGTTTCGCGATGCCACTAACGATGTCGAGGCTGGTTACGCTCGTAAACCTACGACTAACATCCACAAGAATCCCCTCGCCGCCGATTTTATTGTTCCCTCGGCCCGGCCGCGTCGTGTGTCATTGAGTACGTCGTTAACTTCGAACAGGCATCTTCCAGCTAGTAATTTGTTTTGATTTTAATCACTCGTCGTTATCGTTCGCCCGTTCATTCCGTGAAA
The DNA here is from genome assembly GCF_050947335.1 of Megachile rotundata. Lineage (NCBI taxonomy): Eukaryota > Metazoa > Arthropoda > Insecta > Hymenoptera > Megachilidae > Megachile > Megachile rotundata. The sequence goes on from NC_134983.1 coordinate 19,852,150, forward strand.
ACGATGAAAAGCATTTCGACTCGACACCGTAAATTCTCGGTCCAATTAAAACTTTCTAATTGTAATAATTTCTGTATGCGCCTCGCGTGACAACTTTGCGCGGGAAACATCGATATCTGCTTCTCTAAAGATACACCGTTTTCAAAAACCTGACGAACGAATTTTGCGTCGTTAATTAATATTCTTTTATGGCGCATTTTCTCGCTCGTACACCACTTTCCGCAAGATCATATTTCACCGCATTTTATCTTTCGAAAGGTATCGGCGTTTCGGCAAATTCCCCAAAATCCTAATTCCCCAAATTCTCAATGCGCCAAATTCCAAATTCCCCAGATTCCAAATTCCCCAAATCCCAATTTCCCCAGATTCCAAATTCCCCAAATCCCAATTTCCCCAGATTCCAAATTCCCCAGATTCCAAACTCCCCGAATTCCAAATTCCCCAGATTCCAAATTCCCCAGATCCCAATTTCCCCAGATTCCAAATTCCCCAGATCCCGATTTCCCCAGATTCCAAATTCCCCAGATCCCAATTTCCCCAGATTCCAAACTCCCCGAATTCCAAATTCCCCAGATTCCAAATTCCCCAGATCCCAATTTTCCCAGATTCCAAATTCCCCGAATTCCAAATTCCCCAGATCCCAATTCCCCCAAATTCCCCAGATTCCAAATTCCCTAAATTCCAAATTCTCCAGATTCCAAATTCCCAATTCCCCAAATTCCCCAAATCCCAAATTCCCCCTATCCCAAATTCCTCAAATCCCAAATTCCCCAGGATTCCAAAATAAAAATTTAGAGTGCAAAATCCGAGGCGTAAACGTAATTCTTGTCCCGCACTGTCATAAAGTTAATAACATCGTTCGTTAATATGACGTAATAAAATTAATTGGTAGAAAGAATTCCGAGGACAAACTTCAAAGGTTTATCGAGAGTTTTCGCGACTCGAAAAGAGGCAAGCCAGTATTCATTTTTCTAAGGGCGGGTACCAGAAGCGCATTTACATCTCTCTGTTCGCGAGCTCATTTTTCCGACTATCTCGTCGGAAATAAATCTGCCCTGAGCCATGGAACAGGCCACAGCCGGTAATAAAAAGAAAAAGAAACGATGTGTTGCGAGAGAAAGAGGGAGGGCAAGAGAAAGGAGAGAAAAAAAGAAGCGAACGACGTCCTCCCTTTATCTGCATCGCGTAGCGAGGCTTTTTAATGACGGGCATAAGTAAAAGTGCATCCTGCCCTTAACGACCGAAACTGAGCGCGGAAATTCATTAAGGGGAGGCTAAGTTCAATGATCCAAATGCGTTCGTGAGTTATATACGACGATGCTGTTTTGTATTTATCGCAAACGTATTTTTTGTTTCCGTCGGTGGTATGTCGTGTTTATACGCGATTTATATTCACGACTGTATTTTTCGGTTACCAATTATTTTTGATGGTTCCCTCTTTCTTAATGGAACGGTAGTTGATCGTTATGAAAGTGTTGATTCGACGAATTATTACTTGGGGTTGAATGTTGCGTATCGGTATTACATGTTTAGTTGTTCATCGTTGTCGGTTCAGTGCAAGCACGCAAACATTCACGAGTAATAACAGTGTCCTTAATAATTATGGCGACTTCCGTGCATTGCACACTTTGCGTAATTTCTAAAACAACGTATATTATAATTGTCTCTATACGATACTTTTTAAACAATTCGAATTTTAATAAATAAATCAAGAAGCGTTTTAAAATCTAGGAATTTTTGAATTAAGAAAATCTCTAAAAGTTTGAGACGAACTTCGAAATTGGTATTTGGAAATTTACAAATAAAGTAGTCTAGCAATGTACACATCATAGATGCAAAGAACTAGCATTTCAAGAGCTAAAGAATTCGAATACTCGTCAGTCGAGGAAAATCGGGAATTGCAAAGTACGTGAATACAGAGAGACCTGAAGAACTGTCAAGTTTACATACGAGTCCTCATCGAGAGTAATCCGGTGCCGTCGAAGAGTACCTACGTGTCTGTCGTAGGTATCGGAACGTCATCCATCGTGAATGGGCGAAGGAGCAGCGTTTACATACAACATCATCAATATTCTATCGTAGCGTGTTCGTTTCGCGCAGTAGATCGGAGACGAACCGATCGAGAACGTGTTCCCTGAACCGCTCGTTCTACTCCCTGCAAGTCACGTTTCCGTCTCTCGTAACCGTTGTACCAGTCCAGGCGTGGTTCTCGACAAAAAGTGAAATTTCTCTGCAGCACGTGTTGCTCTTGCCGGCGGTGTTCGGGCGTCGCGACGCGACTCGACGTCTCGCGAGCCGAGTAAAATATCTCAGCGGGTGACGACGAGACGTTCGGTAAGCGAATGCATTCTCCCGGTGGGCTTAGCGTGGGCCCAAGACCTTGTCTATTTATAAATGCACCTCGTATGTAAGCCTGCACGCACGTGATACGTCGTAACGCGTCGATTCCATATGCACGACCAAAGTGGATACCGCACGAGAAAATTGAAGCCTGTCGTAAATTGACGCTCCTCCGTGATCCCGAGACACGGTAATATCAAACCACCGAGCAAGGTTGTGTTCCGTAATGGAGTTTGACGTTGAACGCTGTTGTCGAGCGATTTCTTTACTTTTTAAACGAAGGAACCACGAGTCGTAACCGGTGACTCATGTCTCGTGAATTTCTTGATACGGAATCAGCTGCTTGGGAGGTACAGGGCCGTTTAACGTTACCTTAATCCCATACTTTCGCCAGATACGGTTCAAATGATCTTGCACGAATTTTTTAGTACGCTTCAATTCCCCAGATTCTAAATTCTACAGATTCCAAATTTCACAGATCTCAAATTCTCAAAATCCCAAATTCACTAGGTCCCAATTTCCCCAGATCCCAAATTCCCTAGATTTCAAATTCTCCAGATCTCAAATTCCCCAAATCCCAAATTCACTAGATCCCAATTCCCTAGATTCCAAATTCCCCAAATTCCAAATTCCCCAAATTCCAAATTTCCCAAATTCCAAATTCCCCAAATTCCAAATTTCCCAAATTCCAAATACCCCAAATTCCAAATTTCCCAAATTCCAAATTTCCCAAATTCCAAATTCCCCAAATTCCAAATTTCCCAAATTCCAAATTCCCCAAATTCCAAATTCCCCAAATTCCAAATTCCCCAAATTCCAAATTCCCCAAATTCCAAATTCCCCAAATTCCAAATTCCCCAAATTCCAAATTCCCCAAATTCCAAATTCTCCAAATTCCAAATTCCCCAAATTCCAAATTCCCAAAATTTCAAATTCCCCAAATTTCCCAAATTCCCCAAATTCCAAATTCCCCAAATTCCAAATTCCCCAAATTCCAAATTCCCCAAATTCCAAATTCCCCAAATTCCAAATTCCCCAAATACCAAATTCCCTAGATTCCAAATTCCCCAGATCTCAAATTCCCCAACTACCAAATTCCCTAGATCCCAAATTCCCCAGATTCCAAATTCTCCAGATCCCAAATTCCCCAAATCCCAAATTCCCCAAATCCCAAATTCCCCAAATCCCAAATTCCCCAAATTCCAAATTCCCCAAATCCTAAATTCCCCAAATTCCCTAGATCCCCAAATCCCAAATACCCCAGATCCCAAATTCCCCAAATCCCAATTTCCCCAAGTCCCCAAATCCAAATTCCCCAAATCCCAATTTCCCCAAGTCCCCAAATCCAAATTCCCCAAATCCTAAATTTCAAAACTTCCCAGATCCTCTAATCACTAAACTACCAAATTTGCCAAATCCTATCTCAGACATAGTATTTGCCTTTCTAGAACGAAAAAAGTCAGTTCGGAGCCATCCGTAGTATTTTGTTATTGAAAGTACGCGATCGTACTTCGCGCAAAGTGCATTCGCAAGGTTCGTGCTCGCACAAGGAAAGAGTTTCGTAATCCGATCGACGACGATGTTACAGAATATTACTGATTGTATCGGACCGTGAATTTATTGGGCAAGCCAGCCGGGAAATTTATGCGACGGAATTCAATTTACATTTATGACGGGCCGGTCTCTCTCGTCATGGTTGCCGCAACCTGCGACCAACAGGAATAAACAAGAGCCTCTTTAGAACCACGAGGATCGTTACTCGTCAACGAGATACGCCACCCTGACAAACGCGGAAATAATTCACACGAAACTGACCCTCTGCGAACGCTCTTTCGAATTTTCTTCATTCCGTTTCATTCGACTATTTTGTCGTTAGATGTTTTGTCAAACGACGGTTTTGTTTCATCACAGTTTTGTCTTTATATTTAGGTAGAGATTCTCGAGCAGGCACTATGGAACTTTCATCAGGAAATTTATTGATGTAGGAATTTGACAATAGGAAAATTTCAAAATTTGGGTAACTTGAAAGTTGTTTTAGTGCCTCGATTTCTGCCTGTCTAGAGCACCCGAGGCTTTACTACGCATATATTACTCTCGGTGGATAAATGAACGGTATTCTAGTCATTTACCGTTTTCAAAATGTACAAGAATGTAGATAGAAAGCTGGAGTCTATTTTTGGTACTCGGTTTCGGTTACGACTGGGGAGGTCTTTCGCTTCGGATTAGTGGGGGAAATTGGAGAGGATCGTTTGGGACAGTTTGCTTTTATGGGTTTCTACGATACTGATAGTTTTGTGGTTACATGGTCCAAATTATTATCCAAAATCCAGAACATTTGGAAAAATTTTACGAATCGTGGAAATTTCATTAATTTTTAATTGTAAGTTTGTCCATTTTACCGTGTTCTATCGAGAAAATAGAGAACTGAATATATTAAAAAATAAATGGTTGGTATCGTTAATAATTTACAGGATTATATTTCGTGCTAAACATAGATATTTCTACTATGCCGATCGATGTGTTAAAGTTGGTTCAAATGAATCTATGATACACACGGCCGTCAAGATATTAATACTGTTCGTACGAACCTTGAACGACTGAATAAATCTTGCATCCCATAAATCGATAACAAGCTTTACCCAAACTATTCAGAACCTTGGTAATGATTAATTATTTATCTGCGAAGCTTATCGTTCGCTAAAAACGTCATCTTGAAAACAATTTAAAAATACTCAGGAATTTGTCCATTTATTTTTATACAAAAATTGCTCGTTCATCTATTACTACATTCCTCAAAATTCTCTTCTTCTTTCAAGAACACAAAGTTTGAAAGTATGAAAATTTAAAAAAATAAAAATTCAAAAAACCTAAGATGTTGAAAGCTCGAAAAGTAAAAAACTTTAAATACTCCCTAATTGGAGCAACGGTTATTACCGCTCATTAAAAATGTTGAGCTGATTTAAACTAAAAAGAGTCGAAGTAATGCTCGCAAGACTCTGAACGACGTGAAAAAAGAAGGTGCATCAGGATTTCTTGTAGTATGTTGAACCCGTGAGTCATCGCTGTCGAATGCGCTTCCTCCAATTAGGAGATTCTTAGAAAACATTCTGTAGCACTGTACCCTGTTTCGACCGATGTCAAGGATGATTTGCTGTGTTTGATAAAAATGAAGATAAGGAACGAAGGATGGACCATTATAGTCCTCGACATTTATGTTAATGGCGTCCATTTAAGGTGTCCCCTGTTATAAAACATATTAGGGATTGATATATGTCCATTGACTTTCTTTTAACTTTCGACAAACTGCAGTGACAATGACAGATTTTAGTGATATTGGTTTTTGGGGATATTGAGGTTGGGAGATTTAAGGTTTTGAAATTTAGGGAATTTGGAAATTTGGAAAATTGGGGAGTTGGGAAGTTTGGCGAATTTGGAATTTGGGGAATTTTGGATCTGGGAATTTAGGATTTGGGGAAATTGGGATTTAGGGAATTTTGGATAATGGGGAATTTGGAATTTGGGGAATTTGGAATCTGGGGAAATTGGGATCTAGGGAATTTGGAATTTGGAGAAATTGAGATCTAGGGAATTTGGAATGTAGGGAATTTGGGATTTGGGGAATTTGGAATCTAGGGAATTTGGGATTTGAGGAATTTGGAATCTAGGGAATTTGGGATTTGGGGAAATTTGGAATTTGGGGAAATTTGGAATTTGGGGAAATTTGGAATTTGGGAGTTTCGAGATTTGGGAATTCTGAGATTCGGGGAATTTGGGATTTGGGGAATTTGGGATTCGGGGAATTTGGGATTTGGGGAATTTGGGATTTGGGGAATTTGGGATTTGGGGAATTTGGGATTTGGGGAATTTGGGATTTGGGGAATTTGGGATTTGGGGAATTTGGGATTTGGGGAATTTGGGATTTGGGGAATTTGGGATTTGGGGAATTTGGGATTCGGGGAATTTGGGATTCGGGGAATTTGGGATTCGGGGAATTTGGGATTCGGGGAATTTGGGATTTGGGGAATTTGGGATTCGGGGAATTTGGGATTCGGGGAATTTGGGATTCGGGGAATTTGGGATTCGGGGAATTTGGGATTCGGGGAATTTGGGATTCGGGGAATTTGGGATTTGGGGAATTTGGGATTTGGGGAATTTGGGATTTGGGGAATTTGGGATTTGGGGAATTTGGGGAATTTGGGATTTGGGGAATTTGGGATTTGGGAAATTTGGGATTTGGGGAATTTGGGATTTGAAGAATTTGGAATTTGGGGAAATTGGGATTTGAAGAATTTGGAATTTGGGGAAATTGGGATTTAGGGGATTTGGGATCTGTGAAAATTGGGATCTAGGGAATTTGGAATCTGGGGAAATTGGGATCTAGGGAATTCGGAATTTAAAAATTAGAAATGTAAGAATTTTCAAATTCTCCACCAGAAAGTTAAAAAATTAAAAACTCAATACCCAAAACCTCAAACATTCATAATTTCAAGAATTAAAAATCTTCCCAACTCTTCCTAAAAGACCAACTACCATAAAAGGTCCCCATACACCGATTCCCATCCAAAATAACCCTCCCTGGCCAACCGAAATCACGAGCAAAGTACTCGAAAGCACTCAGACTGAACGGTGCGTAACCGCAAAGACACCGAGATTCGGTGTAGAATAGATCTTGAAGCAGTTCGATAATTCCGGTCTCTCGACGCTTAACGACAGCGGTGCGATATCGTCGCTCGAGAGGCGTCGTAATAATTGATGAAGTTTTTGCGAGATGGAAAGGGAAGCAGCCGATTATACTCTCGGGCAACGACGCTTGTTCAACTATGGAAACCGTTTCAGCTGGCTCGGCCTAGTTAGGCTACCTTGGTATTTTTAGCATTGGGGTCACACCGCCGTACGACCGGCCACCGTACTCCACGCTATCCTTCCTTCCTTCCTTCCTTCCTTCGTTCTTGCTTTTCCTTCCTTCCTTTCAAAAGCGATTCTCCTCTTTATCGCGTCACGTCACTCGCGGTCCCCTCGACATGCGTGGGTGATCTACAGGGGGACATTTTCCTCTCGAGATCAAGCGGTTCACTGTTCCTCGACCGCGTGTCATTCAACTTGCTGTCGCTGGAGAAGCTTCTTTACGTGGATCGGAATTAGACAACTCGACTTGTTCGTGATAGGTTGCTTTAGAAATTAGAGAAGCTCGACTACTTTACAGAGAGGGATCAGTATGGCACCTTGTTATTTCGAGATCGTTTGATGTAGGAAGTTTATTAGCTGATAGGGATATGGAGATTTATGAATTTGGAGAATTTTTGGTGCACATTTTTTTGAATGTCCAGAAATTTTTAAGTCAGAGGATTTCGATGTTGTATGATCTAGGGAATTTTTTAAATCTGAAGAACTTTTAGACTTTGGGAAATCTGGGGAATTTTGGGAATTTGTGGAATCTGAGGAATTTTCAAAATATGAGAAATTTGTATGATCTAGGGAATTTTCGTAATCTAGAGAATTTTTAGAATTTGGAAATCTGGGGAATTTTCAGAATTAGTAGAATATGATGGACTTTGAGAATCTGTGAAATTTGTATGTTCTAGGGAATTTTCGTGATCTAGCGAATTTTTAGAATTTGATGAATCTGGGGAATTTTAAAAATTTGTAGAATATGATGGACTTTGAGAACCTGTGAAATTTGTATGATCTAGGGAATTTCGTGATCTAGCGAATTTTTAGAATTTGATGAATCTGGGGAATTTTCAAAATTAGTAGAATATGATGTATTTTGAGAATCTGAGAAATTTGTATGATCTAAGGAATTTTTCTAATCTGCTGAATTTTTCCAATCTAGGGAATTTGGAGAATATGATAATTGTGTGAATATAGCAAATTTAGGTAATTAATAAATTTTGTAGATTTAAGGAATTTGAAGAATCTAGGGAATTTAAATAATTTTTAGAATTACATACATGTTGAAAATTCAAAAATATATGCTTCTAGAAGTAAATTTCAAAATCAAGCTAGAAATTTGAATACTGAATTATCCGGTGTTCTAATATCCACCAGCAATAGCAATAGGATCTAGTAATGACATCGGTATACCATTCTAACGCGATAAATCCACAATTGACTCCTATCGAATTAATTATCGAAACCGATAACATTGATACCATTGAAGCAGCATGACAGAATAGTCGAGCGGCGTGTACTTTCATTATCCGCACAGAAAAATGGATCAGTTTAAAACGAACTGCAATCGCGTCCCGCCTGCGATACGCACACGATTTTACGGTGCATTCTCATCCGATTAAAATTGAACGATATCCGACACGATTGAAAATGACGCAACCGTTCGTTACACGTATTACGATCATGCTCGAGAACGTTCACCGTTCGCGAATGTAAATGTGTCCTCCAGCGAACGTGACTGGTTGGTCGGTTGGTTGATTTCTGATGGCAGATTAACGTTTCTGTTACAGAGTTATCGAAAGATCGCACGGCAAGTCAGTACACCGGACAGCGCACCTGCAGGCTTGGGTAGTCCACAGGCTGGCATCGGTGGACTGCAGCAACATCAACAACAACCGCAACAGCAAACGCAACAAACGCTACATCAGCCGGATCCCATGCAGCAATCCAAGGACAATCTGAATCCCGCGGCGAACCAGCAAACCGGTGCACTTAGAAACGGAAATCCTCCGCCTCCTGTCGTTTCTATGGTGAGTACACCGAATAGAGATCTCTCGCTGGTACACTCAACGTCAAATCTGTTTTCCCATGAAGGGAAGGGAAGGTAGATAAAATATCACAACCATGAGTATTAGTATGTAGGTATTACCAAATTCCTAGGAATTTAGGAATTTGGCTAGTTAGAAATTTTTTGATCTAGGGATATGAAAGTGGAGGAATTTCAGAGTGTACAAATTTCGGGACAAAAAAGTTTCGGAATCTAGGGATTTTATGATTTAGAAATTTTGTAATCTAGGGATTTTCTGGTCTAGAAATTTGGGAATCTAGGGAATTGGCATTTTCGAAATTTGGGGATCCAGGAATTTGACGACCTAGAAATTAGGGAATCTAGGGATTTGGAATTTGAGACTTTTGCTGATCTAGGGATTTTACGATCTAGAGATTTGATAGTCTAGGGATTTTCCAGTAGAGAAATTTAGGAAACTAGAAATTTTGAATTTTATACATTTTGTAATCTAGGGATTTTCTGGTCTAGAAATTTTGGAATCTAGGAAATTGGCATTTTCGAAATTTGGGGATCCAGGGATTTGGAATTTGAGACTTTTGCTGATCTAGGGATTTTACGATCTAGAGATTTGATAGTCTAGGGATTTTCCAGTAGAGAAATTTAGGAATCTAGAAATTTTGAATTTTAGACATTTGGTGATCTAGGGATTTTCTGGTCTAGAAATTTGGGAATCTAGGAAATTGGCATTTTCGAAATTTGGGGATCCAGGGATTTGGAATTTGAGACTTCTGCTGATCTAGGGATTTTACGATCTAGAGATTTGATAGTCTAGGGATTTTTCAGTAGAGAAATTTAGGAATCTAGAAATTTTGAATTTTAGACATTTGGTGATCTAGGAATTTTATGGTCTAGAAATTTAAGAATCTAGGGAATTGGCATTTTCGAAATTTGGGGATCCAGGGATTTGACGACCTAGAAATTTGGGAATCTAGGAATTTGGAATTTGAGACTTTTGCTGATCTAGGGATTTTACGATCTAGAGATTTGATAGTCTAGGGATTTTCTAGTAGAGAAATTTAGGAATCTAGAAATTTGGAATTTGAGATATTTGGTGATCTAGGGATTTCCGCTCTAAAAATTTGGTAATCTAGGAATTTTCCGGAAGAGAAATTTGGGAATCTAGGGATTTGGAATTTTAGACATTTAGTGATCTAGGGATATGATAATTTAGCAATTTGGTAATCTAGGGATTTCTTAGTCTAAAAATTTAGGTATCTACGAATTTTGCAATTTGGAAATTTTGCAATGAGGAAATTTTGGGATCTGAGGATTTGGCAGTCTAGGGATTTGTGGAGCTAGCAATTCTTGAGATATAGGAATTTTGGGATCTAGGGATTTAGTAACAGAAATTTGGTAACTTCGGTATTCGAGAACATTGGGATCTAGGGACTTGTAAATCTAGGGATATTAGTCTAGAAATTTCAAGGCTGGAAAATTTTGATATTTTGTAATTTAGGGAATTAGAAATTCGGAAACTTGAAAAACAAAAATTTAGAAATTCAACATATGTATCTTCATCCAAAAGAAGTCTAAAATAACTCCGTAAATTTGACCTCTGTATTTGACCTTCTAAAAGTTCTAAAAATTCCCAGAATACCACCCATAACAAATTGGTCTTTAACAATCTCCCAATCACGAATCGAATCCGATTCGACACTTGTCAACCGTCCTTGAAAATTCGAATAATAGCACAGTGAATTCCCGGCAACGAGCAAGAATCGAGGTTGGTATTCTCGAAATTGTGTCAGTGTTAAAAGGAAGTAAGCACGGCGGATGATCCGAGCGACATTCGATCCAGCTCGGAGCAAAAAGGCGACGGCGCACAGCCGGTGAACCGCGAAGACGTCTTGATCCCGATGTTCCTCTCGCTTTCAACGAGAGCCAAGAGGAAGAGGAAAGTCGAGAGGAGCAGAAAAGGCGACAGGAATGCGGTTCTCCGCGTTCGTTTCTCGACGTGTATCTCGGGATCCTCTTGCGCGAGGTTACTGGGCAAACCAGTCTGCGAACACGCCGCGTGTTTCTCGACGATCCGTTGCCGATCCGAACACGTGCGAGGATAATCCGTGTGTGTAAAAGTACCAGTGTTCCATAGAGCTTCCACGTCTGCTACTTGTCCGGTTATCGGCTACCACCAAGGTCGGACAACCCCGCGTTCCCCGAACCGGGCCAACCGGAGAAAATTTACTGCTCCATTACTGTCGAGATACGTGTTTACGGGGACACCCTTGCAACGGGACGTTTTACCGGTGCTACAGACGCCTTCTCTCGTTTACAAGATTGTTCTGGGAATTGGGTTACTATTTCTTCGGGGTAAATATGAATAATGATAGAGAAGCATGTAGTATATCCTAACTGCATGTGACCTTGTATATGAATAATCGAAGAGAATCATATGAAGTACATCCTAAATGTGACCTTGTATATGAACAATCAAAAAGAATCATAAAATACATCCTAACTGCCTGTGACCTTGTGTATGAACAATCAAAAAGAATCAGATGAAGTACATCCTAACTGTGACCTTGTATATGAACAATCAAAGAGAATCACATGAAGTACATTCTAACCATGACATTGTATATGAACAATCAAAGAGAATCATATGAAGTACATCCTAAATGTGACCTTGTATATGAACAATCAAAAAGTATCAGATGAAGTACATCCTAACTGTGACATTGTATATGAACAATCAAAGAGAATCATACGAAGTACATTCTAACTATGACATTGTATATGAAAAATCAAAGAGAATCATATGAAGTACATCCTAACTGTGACCTTGTATATGAACAATCAAAAAGAATCATAAAATACATCCTAACTGCCTGTGACCTTGTGTATAAACAATCAAAGAGAATCAGATGAAGTTCATCCTAAATGTGACATTGTATATGAACAATCAAAGAGAATCACATGAAGTACATTCTAACTATGACATTGTATATGAAGAATCAAAGAGAATCATATGAAGTACATCCTAACTGCCTATGACCTTGTATATGAACAATCAAAAAGAATCAGATGAAGTACATCCTAACTGTGACCTTGTATATGAACAATCAAAGAGAATCATACGAAGTACATTCTAACTATGACATTGTATATGAAGAATCAAAGAGAATCATATGAAGTACATCCTAACTGCCTGTGACCTTGTATATGAACAATCAAAAAGAATCAGATGAAGTACATCCTAACTGTGACCTTGTATATGAAGAATCAAAGAGAATCATATGAAGTGCATCCTAACTGCATGTGATCTTGTATATGAATAATAAAAGAGAATCATATAAAGTACATCCTAACTGTGACCTTCTATATGAACAATCAATGAGAATCATATGAAGTACATCCTAGCTACCTGTGACCTTTTATATGAACAATCAAAGAGAATCATATGAAGTACATCCTAACTGTGACCTTGTATATGAAGAATCAAAGAGAATCATATGAAGTACATCCTAACTGCCTATGACCTTGTATATCAAGAATCAAAGAGAATTATATGAAGTACATTCTAATTGTGACCTTATATATGAAGAATCAAAGAGAATGATATGAAGTACATCCTAACTGCCTATGACCTTGTATATGAAGAATCAAAGACAATTATATAAAGTACATCGTAATTGTGACTTTGTATTTTATTTTATCGATGCATTTGCTAAATGCGGTTGCACTTCATTCTTCGATGCAGTCCAATTTTCTTATCAAACCTTTCGATACCTTTTATTATCCTCCGTATGAAAGTGTTAACACAAGGTCATCAAAATGTCGATACTCCTCGATATATTTGACATTTTACTTCTAATATCTATGAACTTATACATATCTATAGACGAGGACGTGAAGGAAGGTCAACTATGTTTCTTTAAATAGAACATTTTATCTACAATCTGATAGCGTTTCAACACGAATAAAATGACCTCTCATAAAAGTCCTTCAAGGACCAGGTCAACTGCAATTGAAAATTGTCCCAAAGTATTTCAATTTTTAAATTGTACCCCCTTTGAATAGTACTCTCTGAATACTTCAAAGATTTATGCACGTCATTTTATTTGCATACTCGAATATAAGTATCCAAAATACCTTGAAGAAGAATTTCAAGAATTTGAGAATGTGGAACGTTTATGGAATAGAAAGAACAGGTATTTCTTTGAAGGGCGAAGATAGATTGAAGTAATGAAGCAGAATGGTCTGGTCTAGGTCAAGGTCTACGGACAGCTTTACCATTCGCATACACGAAGTACACGGTAGGGTCACAACTATGGGCTTCTGTTTATTCCCTGAAGTGTACTACGTGTTCTGTACCGATACGCTACACAGGATTACGCCCGAGGAACCGCTAAGCAACCTGAAATCCACCTATCCTCTGGGATCAAGATTTACCCAGTAATTTCACAACAGATTTTCCTCAACGAACAATGCTTCTTTAATCTTTATAAAAAAGTACCATATATGTCTACTTTTTTCTTGCTTTCGACATATGATCGCTGTAATCATTCCCTCATGAGAACATATATTTTTGATAACAGATATACGTACATGTGATGTAAGGAATACTTTGCTTTAACCAATCACAACCATACTTCTATCAAAGATATATATCTGTACCAGAACATCTTGTAGCAATCGAACAACACTTGAAGAGTACTTCATCCAAAATCTGCTAGAACAATATCTCCACTCGTATCAGAATCAAAGCTACTTCAAGTTTTCAAATTACAACTAACATAGATATCTTTCTTTTTCGATCTAACTGATACAAGTGACTGCCATAAACAGTTGTTTTTCATTATCAAACATACAAGATGCGTATCGGTATTCCACCAGGACAACTTGTGGCTGTTGAACAGCATTTGAAGAGTACTTGAGTAGACATATTTTTTCTGGACATAACTAATGGGACTACCATAAACAGTTCTTAGTATTTAAACTCTAAAATACATTCCAGTGTTCTACCAAAACACATGACGAGCGAACTTGATCAGGGAGTACTTGATCAGCTGTTGAAAACCTGCTAGAACATCTCCCACTCATATTGCAGTCAAAACTGTCTCAAGCGTTCAAATTATCAACCAGCATAGACAACTTTGTTTCTGGATCTAACTACTGCATTTGACTGCCATAAATAGTACCTTGATATCAGAACCAAAATACATTCTAGCACACGATGTGTGAAGTAGTAGATCAGCTGATAAAAAGCTGCTGTCAATATCTCCCTCGTACCAGAATCAAAGCAATACTTGTGTCCAAATTACTAGCCAACGTATACATCTCTGTCTCTGGATGTAACTACTGCATATAACCACCATAAGCACTTCGGTATGAGACCCAAAATACATTCTACCATGCGACGTGTGAAGAAGTAGATCAGCTGTTGAAAAGCTGCCAGCAATATCTCCCTCGTACCAGAATCAAAGCAATACTTGTGTCCAAATTACTAACCAACGTAGACATCTCTGTCCCTGTATCTAACTACTGCATATAACCACCATAAGCACCTTGGTACGAAAACCAAAATACATTCTACCATGCGACGTGTGAAGAAGTAGATCAGCTGTTGAAAAGCTGCCAGCAATATCTCCCTCGTACCAGAATCAAAGCAATACTTGATGTGTCCAAATTACTATCCAACGTAGACATCTCTGTCCCTGTATCTAACTACATATGACCACCGTAAGCACCTCAGTGTGAGACCCAAAAAACATTTCAGCACACGACGTGTGAAGTACTTGATCAGCTGTTAAAAAGCTGCCAGCAATCCCTCTTCCTTTCTCTCCTCGACTCGTTGAACTGCCCAAATACCAAGCACGTACCATAGCAACCGTCGGCGCAATCTGGGCATGAATTGCCACTTCCTTGGGGTAGGTGATCCACAAAGGAGGCAATTCTTTTCGCAGTTGGTAACCGCGTTTGTCGAAGGTGTGCCGTCTTTGAAGTCGCACTCGATCTCGGTGGTCGAGAGTAAAAAAAGGGCAAAGTGACGGCGCACCCGCAGAAGGAATCGCAGAAGGAAACGTAGACAGGTATCGGCACTTACCCCGTGCCGTTTTCACCCCCTGGTTGCCAGCCTTGTTCCTCTCCGCCCGTCATTCTCCGCCTCCGCCGCCACCTCTTGCTCCTCTTGATACTGCTCGCTTTTCCTTCCCCTATTTCGTTCTCGCTCGCTACCTCCGGGACGGTTCCCGGTCTCCTCTCCGTCTCTCCCTGTGTTCTCTCCTTCTCCCTCTTGCCAGCCAGCTCGGTGGTTCCTGTTCCTGCGGGTATTGATTCGCGTTGGCGGGCGGTCACCGCCCCCATAGTCGCTGTCTGCCGGTAGTCTACCCTTGCCCCGACGTTATGCTGTTATTTCGGCGGACGATCTCCTCGCAGCCCTTGTCACGAGGGAAAAAACCGCGAAAACAGCCTCGGATATCGCCGTACAACCACGGGTAAGGGTACGCTCTTTCGATCTCGCGATTCTTACACTTCTAAGATAATTGGACACGATAATTAGATACGGTCTGTCTGTCTCATCGCAGGGGAAGTTCCTGCTTGAGTAGTGAAAAATTTTAGTATTTAAAAATTGAAGGACTTGAATATTTAAGTACTCATGAAGTTTTCTATTATGCCAAATATTTATTTAAATATTTTTGAACTGATCTTTTGTATTATTATTGGAATTTTTAAGTAATGAATTTATGAAATGTTCCATCACCTCTCTTACTAGAATATTTAAATTGTATTCAAATTTTGGGAAATTTTTAGCCTTTTACTGTTAGAATATTTAAATGAATATAGAACTGATGAAATTTTCTGCCATAACGAGATATCTTTCGGCTATTAAAACATTTAAAAGTAATTTATGTACAGTTTAGAGCTTCATTTTATTCGTAACTTTAATTAAAAAGTGATTTATTATTCGTATGTAACATATGAATGTATTATTCATTATATGCAAGTACAATATTAATTCAATCTAGTATTCATTGAATAAATTTTAATTTACAGCAACAAGGTTGTTGATTATTCTGCAATAATTTAATTATATTTGTACTTTTTATTCCAGTAAGACAACTAGACATTGTAATGAATAATTTCATTCGCAATGTTTTTTTTTATATTAATAAGAAAATGATACATCATCCACAGGTAGCATATTATTCCACATTAATTCGTTACCTAATTTTTTATCAAAAAATCACCCTAACACAATGTTATTAATTATACATAATTAATTCGCATTAAATATTAAATATTTTTATTGTATACTCGCGTGTGGGGCTACTAAAGATAATTCCTTTTTATTTTTTTAATTAAAATGTTCAGTAACAACTATTTCTATTATACATTTAATTAAAATGTTAAAAACCAACTATTTCTTTTATACATTTAATTAAAATGTTCAGAACCAACTATTTCTTTCATACATTTAATTAAAATGTTCAGAACCAACTATTTCTATTATACATTTAATTAAAATGTTCAGAACCAACTATTTCTTTTATACATTTAATTAAAATGTTCAGAATCAACTATTTCTTTTATACATTTAATTAAAATGTTCAGAACCAACTATTTCTTTTATACATTTAATTAAAATGTTAAAAACCAACTATTTCTTTTATACATTTAATTAAAATGTTCAAAACCAACTATTTCTTTTATACATTTAATTAAAATGTTCAGAACCAACTATTTCTTTCATACATTTAATTAAAATGTTCAGAACCAACTATTTCTTTCATACATTTAATTAAAATGTTCAGAACCAATTATTTCTTTTATACATTTAATTAAAATGTTAAAAACCAACTATTTCTTTTATACATTTAATTAAAATGTTCAAAACCAACTATTTCTTTTATACATTTAATTAAAATGTTCAGAACCAACTATTTCTTTTATACATTTAATTAAAATGTTCAGAACCAACTATTTCTTTCATACATTTAATTAAAATGTTCAGAACCAACTATTTCTTTTATACATTTAATTAAAATGTTCAAAACCAACTATTTCTTTTATACATTTAAATAAAATGTTCAAAACCAACTATTTCTTTTATACATTTAATTAAAATGTTCAGAACCAATTATTTCTCATGTACATTTAAATAAAATGTTCAAAACCAACTATTTCTTTTATACATTTAATTAAAATGTTCAAAAACAACTATTTCTTTCATACATTTAATCAAAATATTCAGAATCAACTATTTCTTTTATACATTTAATTAAAACATTCAGAACCAACTATTTCTTTTATACATTTAACTAAAACATTCAGAACCAACTATTTCTTTTATACATTTAATTAAAACGTTCAAAACCAACCATTTCCTTTATACATTTAATTAAACTGTTCAAAAACGCCTACTTTTTAAAATCTTCCAATAAAAACATTGAACAAATAATTTTTCTTTAATTCAATTTTTTAAACAATTTCTTTTAAGTACACAGTAAATGATAATCTAATCTCACTTCGAACCACAATAAACAAGAACTCCAATAAACATCAATAAGTAAATAAAGGAATTAAAAACCGCGCGCAAAAACGAGAGGGACAGAGTATAAAGCCGTCCGTTAAACAAGAAGAAAGACGACAGAAGTTCAGTACGCGTTTAAACGGTTGTTTTGAGTGCAAATTGCCGCGTATAGCCGGCGCGCGTTAATCGTGCGTTTCCCCGCGTTAAACGCGGCTATCTGCGCGCGTAAACGCGGTCAGCCCCGCGACACGGTAATTGGCAATATCGTCGCCGATAAAGGAATCAACGTTACAGGCCACGCAATTATGCAGTAAACCGAAACCACGAAACGCGAGCCGTGCTCGTTGCCCGTGCACGAATTGCGTCCGACCGCGAAGCACGTGCGGTTTTCTATGCCGGGTAAACGCGTCTGCTCCGATTCGTGCGCGACTCGGAACGCTGGCTGTCTGCAGTCAACGATGAATGGAGATTCTCTACGGGGACGTACAGGGACATAGGAGGAAGTCTTACTGTTATACTAATTCACTCTATTACGTGAAATTTTTAGTGATTTGAGTATTGCGTGAGGGGTGGAATTGAGGGTGGGTGGTGGAATTGAAGATGGGTGGTGGAATTGAAGGTGGTGGATTATAGGAAGATTAGCATTTGGGGATAATGGTTTCGGGAATTTTAACTGATTTGAAAATTTAGGAGATTGGTTAAAATTTGGAATTTTACAAATTTGCAAATTATAAACCTCAAAATTTCTAATTTCTCAATTTTCTATTTCGAAATTTATAAATTACAAGTTCCAAATTTTTCAGTTATTAAGTTTGTAATTTTAATATAAATCACGAACTCTAAAATTCATAAATCCATAAACCACTAACTCTACACTCTGCAATTTTTTAATTAGCAAATATTTATGTTCCAAAATTTCAGACTCCCCAAAATCCTGTACCTCCTCATTCTCGTAATATTAACACTAAACCTACCGGCGTATAATGTACACATTGTGTACAAGTACTCTTACACATACGTCTACAATAACTCGTATACACATATGTGCATAATAACTGGATTTCACATACACAATAAGTTTGCTCACACATATGTGTAAAGTACCTCTGCTTACACATACGTGTACAACTTGCTCACACATACGTGTAAAGTAATTTCGCTTACACATATGTGTAAAACTTGCTCACACATACGTGTAAAATTTGCTCACACATCGTGTAGAATAATATGTAATATAATATGTGCATAATAACTTGCGTTCACATATACAATAACTTTGCTCACACATGTGTGTAAAATAACTTGCGTACACATATGTGTAAACTTGCTCACACATACGTGTAAAATAATGTGTAAAATAATATGTGCATAATAATTCATGTTCACATATAAAATAAGTTTGCTCACACATATGTGTAAAATAACTTGTGTACACATATGTGTAAACTTGCTCACACGTACGTGTAAAATAATTTTACTTACACATACGTGTAAAATAATTTTGCTTACACATACGTGTACAACTTGCTCACACATACGTGTAAAATAATATGTAAAATAATATGTGCATAATTTGCGTTGACATATACAGTAACTTTGCTCACACATATGTGTAAAATAACTTGCATACACATACGTGTACAGCTTGCATACCATACGTGTAAAACTTGCTCCCACACACATGTACAATAACTTACACATGTACACAAGTTCTAGTACTACAATGAAGTACCACAGTTCAAAAGCATCCCGTTTCCATAACCTTCCGAATAATCTGACGGAAAATTACCGTCGTCCGTACGTGCCTGATCGCGGAAAACCGATCGTGTCACAGGCCGTGGTCGTCGTTCCCGTAACCGTGGCCCGATATATAAATAGCCCGATAAAAGCTGTTTTACTGCGCAAACGATTCCGTTTTATCGGTTTTCACGACGTTCCATCGAACGAGCGAGAAAAAAAAAAGAAGGCAAGAGGAAAAAAAAGCTGGGAGTGTAGATACAACGTTTCACGCCGCTATCTGGCTGTTAGCTGAAACAGAGGGTGAGACCGAGGGTGGAATCGGGGACATCGCGTTTGATAAATGAATTTTCGCTACGAAACAAGGTGCGCGGATACGCGAAACCATCAGCCGATGTTCGAACGCGCGATCATCCGCGTACGTTGAACGCTTAATGAAATAAACGTATCGATGCGGGACTGATTGCTGTGGCTAATTCGTCGATAAATTTGCAGCCCCTCTTGTTTCAATCGGACGACGCGCAGAGAGAGAGTGGAAGAGAGGGTGACAGAGAGAGACGTACGAGCTGAAAGGGAAAAAGAGGTTGATAGAGAGAGACATTCAGAGAGGACAAGAGATGTTGAAAGAGAGAGGAGTATATGGTGAAGGAGGAAAAGAGAGGTTGATAGAGGAGGACAGAAATTGAAAGAGCAAGAGAGGTGTTGAAAAGAGAGGTACATGTTGAAAAAGAAAAAGAGAGGTTGACAAAGTAGGACAGAAATTGAAACAGCAAGAGAGATGTTGATAAAGAGAGACATACAAGATGAAAGAGAAAAAGAGGTTGATAGAGAGAGACATTCAGAGAGGACAAGAGATGTTGAAAGATAGAGAAGTACAAGTTGAAAAATAAAGAGAGAGGTTGATAGAGGGGGACAGAAATCGAAAGAGGACAAGAGATGTTGAAAAGAGAAATGCAAGTTGAATGAGAAAGAGAGAGGTTGATAGAGAGAGAGACATTTAGAGAGGACAAGAGATGTTGAAAGAGAGAGAAGTGCAAGTTGAAAAATAAAGAGAGAGGTTGATAGAGGGGGACAGAAATTGAAAGAGGACAAGAGATGTTGAAAAGAGAAATGCAAGTTGAATGAGAAAGAGAGAGGTTGATAGAGAGAGAGACATTTAGAGAGGACATGAGATGTTGAAAGAGAGAGAAGTGCAAGTTGAAAAATAAAGAGGGAGGTTGATAGAGGGGGACAGAAATTGAAAGAGGACAAGAGATGTTGAAAAGAGAAATGCAAGTTGAATGAGAAAGAGAGAGGTTGATAGAGAGAGAGACATTTAGAGAGGACATGAGATGTTGAAAGAGAGAGAAGTACAAGTTGAAAAATAAAGAGAGAGGTTGATAGAGGGGGACAGAAATTGAAAGAGGACAAGAGATGTTGAAAAGAGAAATGCAAGTTGAATGAGAAAGAGAGAGGTTGATAGAGAGAGAGACATTTAGAGAGGACAAGAGATGTTGAAAGAGAGAGAAGTACAAGTTGAAAAATAAAGAGAGAGGTTGATAGAGGAGGATAGAAATTGAAAGAGGAAGAGAGAAGTCAAAAAACAGAAAGAGGTAAAAATTGGAAGAGGTAAAAATTGAAAGAGGTAAAAATTGAAAGAGGTCAAAATTGAAAGAGGTCAAAATTGAAAGAGGTCAACATTGAAAGAGGTCAAAATTGAAAGAGGTCAAAATTGAAAGAGGTCAACTTTGAAAGAGGTCAAAATTGAAAGATGTCAACATTGAAAGAGATCAAAATTGAAAGAGGTCAACATTGAAAGAGATCAAAATTGAAAGAGGTCAACATTGAAAGAGGTAAAAATTGAAAGAGGTAAAAATTGAAAGAGGTCAAAATTGAAAGAGGTCAACATTGAAAGAGATCAACATTGAAAGAGATCAAAATTGAAAGAGGTCAAAATTGAAAGAGGTCAAAATTGAAAGAGGTCAAAATTGAAAGAGATCAACTTTGAAAGAGGTCAAAATTGAAAGAGGTCAAAATTGAAAGAGGTCAACTTTGAAAGAGGTCAAAATTGAAAGATGTCAACATTGAAAGAGATCAAAATTGAAAGAGGTCAACATTGAAAGAGATCAAAATTGAAAGAGGTCAACATTGAAAGAGGTCAAAATTGAAAGGGGTCAAAATTGAAAGAAGTCAAAATTGAAAGAGGTCAAAATTGAAAGAGGTCAAAATTGAAAAAGGTCAAAATTGAAACAGATAAAAATTGAAAGAGGTCAAAATTGAAACAGATAAAAATTAAAACAGATAAAAATTGAAAGAGCCCAAAATTGAATGATGTCAAAATTGAAACAGATAAAAATTAAAACAGATAAAAATTGAAAGAGCCCAAAATTGAAAGAGAAAGTGATTGAAAAAGACAAACATATAAATCGAGAAAGATAGAAATACAAAAAAAAGAATCGAGAAAGAACGAAAAGTACAGGTAGAGACAGAAAAATAAAAGAAACTAAGAGAGGGAAAAAATTAGATAGATTGCGAGAACGAAAGAGAGAGAGAGAGAGAGAGAGATTGAGAGAAGGATAAATAAAAAGTAGAGGGAAAAAGAGAGAGAAAAGAGAAATTAATTTCTGGCTGGATTTTCAAAGCGGTTTAAATTCGGTTGACTGTCGAATACGCTTTCGTGTATCGGACATTGCGAGCATACGTCTGCGGGTAATCGAATTGCGATTCGATTCGCGTGATCCTCTCTGATCGGTCGTCTGTTATTTTAAATGGAGTAGCGTAGATGATTTTATTGTGCAACTGTGAAATGTACAGGAGCTTCTCAGATTTGTGAACATTGGTTATTGTGATAACAGAGTACAAAGGATGGTGAGATTTATTTTAGATACCGATACTTAATATTTTTAGTATTTTTAGTATTTGGAGTTCCTTAACTTAAGTATCTAAAAATTTAGGAACATTGAAATCTTGGGTCCTAAAGCTTGAAATTCCTTAACTTAAGAATTGAAGAATTTCGAAATATTGAAACCCTTGAGTTCCAAAACTTGGAAGTTCCTTAACTTAAGAGTTGAAGAATTTAGAAATATTGAAACTCTTGAGTTCCAAAACTTGGAAGTTCCTTAACTTAAGAGTTGAAGAATTTAGAAATATTGAAACCCTTGAGTCCCAAAACTTGGAAGTTCCTTAACTTAAGAGTTGAAGAATTTAGAAATATTGAAACCCTTGAGTTCCAAAACTTGGAAGTTCCTTAACTTAAAAATTGAAGAATTTAGAAATATTGAAACCTCGAGTCCCCAAACTTGGAAGTTCCTTAACTCGGGAATCGAAGAATTTCGAAATATTGAAACCCTTGAGTCCCCAAACTTGAAGTTTCCTAACTTAAGAGTCGAAGAATTTAAAAATATTGATACCTCGAGTCCCCAAACTTGAAGTTTCCTAACTCAAGAATCGAAGAATTCAGAAATATTGAACCCTCAAGTCCCCAAACTCGAAGTTCCCTAACTTAAGAATCGAAGAACTTAAAAATATTAAAATCTTGACCCCCAAAACTTGCACGTCCCCGTTTCCCAAAATCGATACCAACAATAAATAAATCTACACTCGCCAAACCCCCCAAGGTTCCTCACAAAAACCTCACAAAACCATCACAAGTCAACCCGATTTTCTCCATAAATCCCAACTACCTTTCCTACTAAAGATCAACAGTAAAACCACCCCAGCAAACTTTGTAACTGAAATAAGAAACATATTTACCGTTCCGATAATTTCGCTATCAGCAACCTCATCGATCCACGCTACCGAACGATAATATTATTACGATAAACGAAAGCTTTGAAATAAAATCGTGTGTCACTGCTTGAAGCGTGTATCTATCATCCTCCACGAAGAGAAACACCACCGTCTTATGCATACATAACACACGGATAGACGGTGTATTCTTCCTCGTTTGAAAGGCTGAAACGTTTTATTTGGTTGATTCGTGAAGTGGCTGGTAGCCGAAGAGGATGCGTGTAAAACAAGATCCTCGACGTTTTGACGTGAATAAAGGAGGCGTTGTTGCTCGCGTCTTCGATGTGAATGCTATAATAGGGGTTTAAATTATGTGGTGTCTTAAAGGGGCGGTGAACGGGCTCGTTGTATACACGTGTCGCATTGTTCGAACGAACATCTTCATCGCTTTACAACCACCCTTTCTCTCCGATTCAGCTTCAATTTTATTCAACTGCCGTTGCAAAGTATTAATCAAAGCTTACGCTTTTGACGTTTTCAATCTCTTCATTTCTGCATCTTGCATTCATATTTTGCGCTGTACATACGATATTCGCGTTTATATCAGACCATACAGAGCTGTTAATATTATGCTGATGTGGAGACATATATTTACTGATCATACGTTTGGTGCATATCTTATTGTTTTATACATATGTAGATATGTGGATACATGGACATGATATTCAGATATGTGGACATGTACATATGTAGATATATGAACATATAGATATGTGAACATATAGACATATAGATATGTGGACATATGGACATGTAGATATGCAGACATGTAGACTAAACATGTAGATATATGGACATATACATATGAAGACATATAGACACATATGTGGACATATGAACATGTAGATATGCAGACATGTAGACATATACATATGTAGATATATGGACATATACATATGAAGACATGTAGACATTTACATATGTGGACATATGGACAGGTAGATATGCAGACATGTAGACATATAAACATGTAGATGTGCAGACATGTAGACATATAAACATGCAGATATATGAACATATACATATGAAGACATGTAGACATATACATATGTGGACAAATGGACAGGTAGATATGCAGACATGTAGACATATAAACATGCAGATATATGGACATATACATATGAAGACATGTAGACTTATAAATATACAATAGATACATGAACATACACATGTATACACATATGAACATATAAGTATACATATACATGAACATATAAATGTACAGATACATGGATATATAGACACGTAGACATATGAACATACACATATTGTATAGACATATGAACAGATAAACATGCAGCTACATGTACAGTATACGTACATATGTAGACATATACAGATACATAGATATATGAACATACAGATACGAATCGTATAAGAACAATAACCAAATGCACCCCGTACATCCTATACATCCAGTGAATCATGCAAGGTACGCAAGGTGGAAAAAAGGAAAGAAAGGAGTAACGGAAGGGGTCGAGGTCAACGAACAGAGAAGTCACTCGAGGATAGAAACAAGAGAGAGAAGGAAACGAAAACGCGGTTCCTGAGGGTTATGTTTGGGTGCTGTCGCGGCACATCCCGTTTTATCACGCCTCGGGTTTACGTTGCCCTAGGTCACGATGTCAAGAGAACGGAAGGATTTTCCCCCTGAGAGCACACCACGGGCGAGACTCTTTCGGTTGGAGAGAGACGGATACCGGATGGTAGAAGAGGAAAGGAGGAAAACACGAAGGAGAAGTCGAGGGAGGTTGCTACGAGCTTCGAGGGATCGCTGACTCGGTTGGCGAGACGCCCGCCACGACTCCACGATGCTATCAACCTCGACCACAAACACCGATTCACGGCCAATTCAGGGCTTACCCGTGGTTTCTCTGTTCGACGAACGCCTTTTCGATGCTTTATGACACGGTGTTTTATTCGTTGGATAGTTTTATTCTTTTACTGAGCGATATATCTGATTTTGGTGTTATGAAGGTACATATGTGGATCTTACTTTATTGTTAGTAAGTTACATATGCTGATAGAGTTATGTATGTGGGCTTGCTTCATAGTCACATATGCTTGCTTCATAGTTAGATATGCTGATAGAGTTATGTATGTGGGCTTGCTTTATAGTCACAAAGTTACATATGCTGACTTACTTCATTGTCACAAAGTTACATATGCTAACTTATTTCACTGTCACAAAGTTACATACGCTGATTTACTTTATTATTACAAGGTTACATATGCTGACTTATTTTATTGTGACAAAGTTACATATGATGACTTACTTTACTATCACAAAGTTACATATGCTGACTAACTTCACTGTCACAAAGTTACATATGATGACTTGCTTTATTATTACAAAGCTACATAGGTTGACTTATTTTATTGTGACAAAGTTACATATGATGACTTACTTTACTATCACAAAGTTACATATGCTGACTAACTTCACTGTCACAAAGTTACATATGTTGACTTGCTTTATTATCACAAAGCTACATATGTTGACTTATTTTATTGTCACAAAGTTACATATGTTGATTTGCTTTATTATCACAAAGCTACATATGTCGACTTATTTTATTGTCACAAAGTTACATATGCTGACTTATTTTATTGTCACAAAGTTACATATGTTGACTTACTTTATTGTCACAAAGCTACATATGCTGACTTATTTTATTGTCACAAAGTTACATATGTTGATTTGCTTTATTATCACAAAGCTACATATGCTGACTTACTTCACTGTCACAAAGTTACATATGATGACTTGCTTTATTATCACAAAGCTACATATGCTGACTTATTTTATTGTCACAAAGTTACATATGATGACTTACTTTACTATCACAAAGTTACATATGCTGACTAACTTCACTGTCACAAAGTTACATATGTTGATTTGCTTTATTATCACAAAGCTACATATGTTGACTTATTTTATTGTCACAAAGTTACATATGTTGACTTGCTTTATTATCACAAAGTTACATATGTTGACTTGCTTTATTATCACTAAGCTACATATGTTGACTTGCTTTATTGTCACAAAGTTACATATGCTGTCTTATTTTATTGTCACAAAGCTACATATGTTGACTTGCTTTACTGTCACAAAGTTACATATGATGACTTACTTCACTGTCACAAAGTTACATATGCTGACTTATTTTATTGTCACAAAGTTACATTAATTAACGAATTCCAATTAGAACGAACAATTATAAAATCTCCAAAAAGGAATTGTGATCGTAAATTAGTGTTCGATCTCGACATGGAGCTTGCTCGAATTTCCAGGCCGAATATTGCGAGGAAATTTCACTTCCTTGGTCATAGCCGATGGAATTACCATCGTAACTCACTTAATTGAACTGTACCGCGTAACAAGGGTAATAACCCGCGGAACGGTCCAGTGCTGTGCAACACCAGATAAACACAATCGCTCGTAAAACACCTGACTCTTTGAATTGAAGTTACTGCTTTTTCTTAAAGTAAAAATACAAATTATGTTAAATGTATTCCTATGATCTTATATTTTATTAAAACACTGTAATTACGAGTCTCTTTCGACATAGCTATTTCAAGACACTCTAATGTTAAAGGAAAACCATCTTTTCATTCTCGTGAATCTGTGAAACATATAGGAACCTTCTAGCTACTAATTGAAACGTCAAATTTCTCTGTAAGTTCCGTATTTTCATTGAGTGTTTGTCTTTCTTTCTTCTGAAGACCTCCGCCTTTGTAAATCGCTGTTGATCTTAATTTCGAAACAGTTTTCGATCTTATGTTTCTATTTACCTATTAAACAAGTCAAACATGCAGCCATTTTATTTAAAATTTAACGCAACATACTTATCGTCACAATCATACCAAAATTTCATAAAATTTCTTGTAGACCAAAATACACACATTAATAGAATTAATAAAATGCACCGAGTATTGAAAATCTACCACAAAAAACTTCCAAAATTTACAAATATTTAAGAAGTTATTTTCGGTATTCAAATATTTTCTCTCCACCCGAAACTCACAAGAAAAATATCCGAACGTCCACATAAAAAAAAATGGCAAGAGTCGCGTGATAAGTGGGTAAGAAATATCGAAGAGGAAGAAAGGAGCAGACGTTACAAAGAAATTCCTAAAGTCCGCAAGAGACATCTTTTATTTAAACGCGTCGGACTTTGAAAAATCGATCGCTAAGCGAGACAGGCAGACAGGAGAGAAAGTGAAACAGAATGACACAAAGGTGTATGGAGGACGAGCAAACTGATCGTTCGTTGCTTTCGTTTTGTACGAAGTTTTATAGCCCGGTTGCCAGTTCTTTCCTTCCTCCCCCTTGCGCCTTCTGTCTCCCTCTGTCTTTCTCCTTCTTTTTTCTCCGATCTATTCGTGGCTCACTCTCGTTTATTCTCTCTTTTTCCGTCTTACGACGCTTCCCTTTCACGCTGGATTTCGCGTCCTCGTCGCACCGTGAACCTTCCGCTCGAACTACACGAGCGACCACACGCGGATCGAAACCGTGTTGCGTCTCGCTTCGGCCACAAGCGAGAGCGAAACGTAGCGATGGACTTAACCCACGCTCGGGTAAATTTAATATTAGTGTCGTCCACCGATTTAATGTCCTTTGCTGGTACCGGGTAAATGTTTACGAGATTCGGAGTTGGCTTGGGACTTGGATATTTAACGAGTTGGGTTGTTGGAAATTTGGGAGGGTAGGAAGTGGAATTTAGAAATTTAAGGAGGTGGGAGGTGTGGAATTTAGGGACTTTTGGGATGGAGGGTTGGTGAGTGTGATTGAGGAATTTTACATTTTAGGGATTCAGGAATTCAAGAATTCACGTGTGAGGAATACAAGGATTTTGGAATTCTGGAATTTTGGAATTCTGGAATTCTGGAATTTTGGAATTCAGGAATTTTGGTATTCTGGCATTTTGGAATTTTGAAATTAGGGAATTCTGGAATTCCTGAATCTTAGAATTTTAGAATTTTGGAATTCAGGAGTTTTTGTATTCTGGCATTTTGGAATTTAGGAATCTTAGAATTTTAAAATTTTGGAATTTTGGAATTTTGGAATTCTGGAATCTTAAAATTTTGGAATTCTGGCATTCTGGAATTTTAGAATTTTGGAATTCTGAAATTCGGGAGTTATGGAATTCTGGAGTTTTGAAATTCTCGAGTTATGGAATTCTGGAGTTATGGAATTCTCGAGTTTTGGAATTTTCGAGTTATGGAATTCTCGAGTTTTGGAATTTTCGAATTATGGAATTCTGGAGTTATGGAATTCTCGAGTTATGGAATTCTCGAGTGATGGAATTCTCCAGCTATGGAATTCTCGAGTTTTGGAATTCTCGAGTTATGGAATTCTCAAGTGATGGAATTCTCCAGCTATGGAATTCTCGAGTTATGGAATTCTCGAGTTTTGGAATTTTCGAGTTATGGAATTCTCGAGTTATGGAATTCCGGAGTTATGGAATTCTCGAGTGATGGAATTCTCGAGCCATGGAATTCTCGAGTTATGGAATTCTCGAGTTTTGGAATTTTCGAGTTATGGAATTCTCGAGTTATGGAATTCCGGAGTTATGGAATTCTCGAGTGATGGAATTCTCGAGCCATGGAATTCTCGAGTTTTGGAATTTTCGAGTTATGGAATTCTCGAGTTATGGAATTCTCGAGTGATGGAATTCTCCAGCTATGGAATTCTCGAGTTTTGGAATTCTCGAGTGATGGAATTCTCAAGCCATGGAATTCTCGAGTTATGGAATTCTCGAGTTTTGGAATTTTCGAGTTATGGAATTCTGGAGTTATGGAATTCTCGAGTGATGGAATTCTCCAGCCATGGAATTCTCGAGTTATGGAATTCTCGAGTGATGGAATTCTCAAGCTATGGAATTCTCGAGTTATGAAATTCTTGATATCCTTGAAAGCCTTTAATTCTTGAAATTCTCGAGATTCTTGAAATCTTCGAAATTCTTGAAAATCTTGAAATCCTTAAAATCCTTGAATTCCTTGAAATTCTTGAAATCCTTGAATTCCTTGAAACCTGAATTCCTATATTACTAACTTAAAAAGTACTAAAACGAGAAACTTTGAGACCCCAAAAGACCACAAATTGACTATTTCGAAAATTCCTAAATCTCAGAGTTAGAATATTCACATGAAGTTAAATATTTTTGTCCAGTCACCCGGAGTGATGCCGTTCTACGGCGATTCTGGCGCCGGCTTCCGGCCAGCAGCCGGTTTCGGGAACACTGTTTGGCACCAGGGAGTCACTCCCGTGGGAGCAGTTGCGGTTGAAACGTCAGCAGCACCATGGCCACCTCAGCAGTTCATTCAACAAATTCCTGCTCCAAATCAGCTCGAAGAGCTGAGGTATCATACTCAGTACACCGCCGCCGCTCCGTACCATCCACAGCCAGGTAATTGAAGAATTAATTAATTCGTTCATTCATTCTCAGAAATTTATGGATGACTCGTTCTCCAAGCTTTACTGCTCTTTAAATGAAATAACCTGAATCATCGATGCGATTCTGGAGTGTGACTCATTGTTATTAAATAGCGAATTACGTATTAACGTGTTTCATACCATCTGGGTCACTTGCTGTATTTATCAAGAGCAATTTGCTGGAATTTATTTTTTAATTATGGATGTACGCTCTACTATTTAATACAATATAATATTGTATAATTTATTATATTACTATAATATTAAAATTATAAAGATATTCCTTAATAGAACATTTAATTTCATCAATGCATTAATAACCAAGCGAAGAAAAATTTCGCGGTTAAAAATTATACAATAACCTCGAGTATATTATGGCATACATCAATCGCAATTAAGCTCGAAACGTTTACCATAAACTTGTGTAGTAATAAATTAAAAATCGTGATTGGGTCAATTTCGGTTTCGAAATTCTGGTGTAACGACCGCAGAATGCAAAGCGTGCAACTAGCGAGTCTTTGTGTTGCGGATTTGTCGGTGCGTTTCCATGGAATCAGCTCGCGAATTTTCTGATTACAGTCGCATATCAGCAGCAGACTTTCATTACTACGGATCAGTCGGCATTTCAACGAGCCGGAGCGACAGGACAATACACAATCACGGGGCAGCCCTCGCCCTTGCCACCAGTCGCCCCGCAAACTGTACCATCGACAGCTCAGAGGCCACTAAACGGTCAATTCATGGATCCCGCTGCTACTGCGACCCAATCAGTCGGTTATGAAAGGCAGGATTACGTCAATGGTTACCAACAACAGGTACAATTACAAATGAATCGTTTTTAATTAAAAGTGTCTTCGAATTTCATCCGAAACTCAACAGCGAATGTGTGCTTCAGGGTGGTTTCAACAAAATATTTCATCATCATATGTCTTTTCATAATATTTCGTATCATAATATGTCTTTCTATGCTTTACAATTATGGAGCCTACAATACTGGACTTTTCACGATTTTTTGTAATAAAAGAAAAATGTGAAACGTACTCGGGTACCACCCTGATATGCACCTCTTGAACATTTTGATATATAAATAGCTGTAAAAGCTTCATTTATGTCATCCGCACGATACAGTGGGCGGTAGTTATGTATTTATAGAACGACAAGATTTAGGGAGATAGAACTCGACGGCCTAGATAAATTAATTATAGTCGAGGGCTACCGATTTTGATCGAACAAGGACACGTTTGAACTACCAACGAGGAGAAATCGTCGCTTGACTTATTAGTCCTAATCGCAGTCTGAATTGCATGTATTTTTCATTTGAAAATTGAAAAACATTTACTGTCTCGCAAATTACCTCGCGAATTTGCTGGTGAAGTACCTCCTGCAAGTTTCGATCTCTCCTCGCGAAAAGAACTTATAAAGAAACACCTTTCGTACAAAGTCCGGACGATAGCGTGTAACCTCGACCAATTTTAAATTACAGATGGAATGATGTCTTTTGCAGGACGTGACGATGGCACCGCCGCCTTCAACCACGCCGACGAGTCGCAGTAGCTCGGTGCACATGGACAACCAGCAGCAGCAGCAAGCATCTCAAGCGTCGTCGCAGCCCCAGCAACAACAGACCGACACTCAGGTGAAAGGTTTCGCGACGATCGCAGCAAGCAATGTGTCGGGAAACGAGATGCCTGGGTATCCACTTCAACCGGGCCCACAGAGTTTACACAACTCTAACGGATATCCAGGCTACGTGGAAATGGGTCAACAACAAGTACAAAACCAATGGCAGCCTCAGGTGGCTCAGCAGTCGCATCAGCAGCAGCAACATATGCAGCGACAGCATTCGGTGTCCGATGCTGGCCAACGACACATATGGTCCGACACTAGTACCGGCACGAAGATGAACAACGTGAACAACAGCATGAACTGGTCGGATGGAACGATGCAGCAACAACAGCAGCACCAACAGAAACCTCCTCAACAGCAGCAGCAGTCGAACATGCAGAGCAACAGTATGAAGCAGCAAGAGCAGCAACAGAGTATGCAAATGCAGACGCAGCAAGAAATACCCAGGCCAGCCAGCCACATGAGCTGGGAGAACGGCAGCGTGAAGGAAACTCCGCATACTCCACAGTCGTGGACAGACAATACAGATAATCAACAGCAACAAACTCAGGGAAACTGGTCCCGGCAAAGTCCGAAGCTGAGGGACACGCAGAATCCAAGATTGACACCCTCTAGTCAACAACAACCTCAGCACCAAGGGTGGCTACAGCATTCTCCGAAGTTGTCGGACCATCAACAGAATCCGTCTCACCAGAACGCCAGAATGACGCCTTCCGGTCAACAGCATAGTTGGCAACAGAGTAGTCCAGAGATGCAGCAGAACTCGAACCAGTCGAATCCGAGGTTAACGCCGCAGCAGACGCAACAACAACAGCAGCAGCAGCAACAACAGCAGCAGCAGTGGTCGCAACAGACGAAGATCGAGAAGAATCCCAGACTGACGCCGTCTAATCAAATGTCCTGGCCAGACACTCCAACTAGTCAATCGAATTGGTCGCCGAACAGTATGAAAAGCGACGGCAGTCAACAACCGCAACAGCAATGGCCGGATTCGCAGCCCAGCCCACGGAGAACGCCCGGTCATCAGCCGGCGGCGTGGCAACCTCAGCCGCAAGAGAACAAAATGGAGAACCAGATGTCCTGGTCACCCAGCTCGGTCGCCGAGAATCAACCCACATGGGGACAACAGGCGACCAAACAAGATATGCAGAATTCCGGGGAAAGAGTGTTGTGGCAACAACAAACAACAGACACCGGGAAACCCAACGGGTTCCCGGATAATCAGGATGCTCAGGAGAGTAACGTATTTGCTCAATCCAATCGTGTTAACTTGAACAGTCGATTAAAGTCGATGATACTGAACAAACAGCAACAGCAACAGCAACAACAGCAACAGTTGCAGCATCAACAACTTCAACAGCAACAATCGCAGCAACAGTCCGCGCATCAGATGAGTCATCAAGAACAGCAACATCACAATATGCATCATCAGATGCAGTCCCAGCACGTGAACAGCAACAGCGGGAACCGGGATTATCACAACGAGGACCGGATGCGGGACTCGCACGATAACTCGGACAAGATGACAGAGAAACAACAGACGGAACAGTATTTGAGCCAGTCGAACATCATCTCGATGGCGCAGTCGAACGAATCTTTGACCGGTAATTTTTTATTGCATAGCCACCACCCTCGGGTCGATAGTTTGCCCGACGGTGGTGGCTTATGGGAATGGTCAGGAGGAGGTAACAACGGCGGTGTTTTGTCCGAGAACGGTATGACGGTCATCGAGAGTCTGATGAAATTCGGCTCGGAGGAGAAAACCGTACTGGAGAAACCCTGCGAGAAAGAACAGCAAGAACAGCAGCCACAATTGTGGAAGGAGGACGCGAAGAGCAACGACAATCAGACCATCGACGACAAGTCGTTTCAGAGGAGTCTATGCCTGGATCAGAGCAACAACGACGAGGTTTTCGAACAACGTCGAAGCAACGAAGACGAGGCGACGCAAGTGTCGCTGATCAACGAGGAGGACAGACCGTATGTGGAGAGTACCGATAAAACGACATCTACGGAAACGAATTGCGATTCCTCGCAGATCATCAAGCAGGAGAACATCGGCGAATACGGTTGTTCGAGCTCCGATTGCGTTTCACCGGCGGCCTCCTCGAAGAGCGAGAGCTGCGCGAAGGAGATCAAAAGCGAGCCGGATCAGAGGTCGCAGGAAAGCTCGAATTACAAGTTCCGCGGTGACGGTGGTCCAGCCAAAGTATCGCCAGGAGTCGGTTCTTGGTGCTGTCGCAGAGGCGGCACCGAACAACCGACGCCCGAACATCTGCGAGACGGTTGTTGTCAAGGTCTTCAAACTAGGGACGAAATTTTGGCCGACTCGGCAGACAAGTCCGACGTTAAGAACGAAGGTCCTCAGAGTCCGAGAAGCGCGGCTTCGACCACGACGAAATTGCAAGATCATTTGGACAAGCTGAAGAACAATGTCAGGACCGAAGTGCCGGACTGCAACTGCTTCCCCGCCGACAAATGTGAGTTGCTATTGTGTATTCAGCACGACACTAACATTGAGAGAACACACTAACCACGATTATTTGTTACACGACAAATAAAAACCTGAAAAAAAAACAAAAAACAAATAAATAAAACTGTACTACTACTATTACTACTACTTCTACTACTAGTAATACTACTACTGCTACTACTACTACTAATACGTTATGGCCGACAATACACCGATTATGCGCCTTGATTCAGTGACCCAAAGAGGAATGCACGTGTACCTAACTTACACCCCTTTCCCAGGGGATATACCTACATACGTGGCATAAATGTTTCCGCTTCTGTTGCTTCCTTTCCGTTGAAACGTCCAGTTTCGTAAGTAAAATGAGGTTCAACTACAAGGTCCACCAGAACCCGGCTCGTACTACACTCATCTCGGGGCGGCTGCAAGCCTGCCTGACCTACGGAACGATCTTGAAAGAAGAACCGGCCTTAAGGGAAACGCCATAAGATTTGAGAAGGTCATCTACACCGGAAAGGAGGGAAAAACTACTCAGGGATGTCCCATGGCCAAGTGGGTAAGCATCTTCATCTATTATGTTATTTATTACGTTGTACCTCTTCTGTTCCACTTTTGGTGATGGGATTGTAATATCAGTGATTCGCTAGATACTACGACGATCTGGTCTGGAAGAGAAGATCCTGACTATAGTGAAACACCGGCAAGGCCACAAGTGTCCTACAGCCTGGATCGTCGTGGCGATGGTAGCTTGGGAAGGTGTACCGACCCACGAGGCCGATCGGATATATTCCCTCCTGAGCCATAAATTGAATCGATTCGGTTTACCGACGACCAGAAGATGCGGAACGAACGAACCGAGAACGTGTGCCTGCCAAGGCCTCGATCCAGACACTTGCGGTGCAAGCTTTTCCTTTGGATGTTCCTGGTCCATGTATTATAATGGTTGCAAATACGCCAGAAGTAAAACCGTCCGTAAATTTCGACTATCAGTACGATCAGAGGTGAGATACCTTTCGATTCTTGATACATTCATTATCTAAACACTCGTGCATTCTTCTGCAAGAATTAATATATATTTAACGATTAAATTATACGTTGTTGCAGGAACAAGAAGTCGAAGAAAGAATGCACGTCCTAGCTACGCTTTTGTCGCCTCTGTATCTCAGTCTTGCACCGGAAGCGTTCAACAATCAGACACAATTCGAGCGGGAAGCGAGCGAGTGTCGTTTAGGATTCAAACCTGGCCGACCATTTTCCGGTGTCACGGCTTGCATCGATTTCTGCGCGCACTCGCATCGTGATCTACACAACATGAACAACGGATGTACCGTGGTAAGTATGCTGGAGAGTCTGTACATTTTTAATGAACCGCATTTTAAAGAAACTGAACAAAACGACTGACTCGTTCTTTGTTGCTTCCAGGTGGTTACCTTGACGAAACATCGTAATTTATCTAAACCCGAAGACGAACAGCTACATGTACTTCCGCTTTACATCATGGATACTACGGATGAGTATGGATCGAAAGAGGGACAGGATGAGAAGGTTCGAGGTGGCTCCGTAGAAGTGTTAACAAAGTAAGTATTACTTTGATACAGTAATGTCATTTTAATCGAGTTTAATGAAAAGAAATTTAATCGAATGATATTATTTGATCCAGGTATCCGTGCGAAGTGAGAGTTCGGTCGGTACCACTGCAGCCCTGTCGACGTCACGGTAAAAAGCGGAAGGAGGATGAGCCGGACACGGTGAGCAATAAAAAAGACGGTTCCAAGAACACGAGCGAGAAACTGAGCGACCAGAGCCGTGTTCCGGGTCACCAAGAAGCAGCGAAACCGCAAATGAGGGATGCACAGCTGTCCCTGGAAATGGCGTCGATGTTCGAAGGGATGGACGCGCAGTTGCAGAGCTCTCAGGTATCCTCTACCGTTCTTGACAGTCCGGTGTCCATGTATCAAGGTTGGGGTTATCAGAACGAACAGCAGTGGGGTAGAAACGGTTGGCTGGATCAACGAAAGAACAACTGGCTGAATCCATGGGGAGAATACTCGTTCGGTGGTTTGGACAGGGAGGCGAAAGTTGACCCGGACAGCACCAGCCTGGACGATACGAGGCCAAGGAGCGCCGTTTCTCAGGACGAACATCGACCAGGCTCGCGAAATTTACCAAACTCCACCATGGACTCGCCCAGGAATTGTTATCCCCATTCGCCGAGAGCTCATCCGATCTCGCCGAGGAGTTCACACGCGGGAACACCCGGGGACGTAAGTTACGCGATGTCGCCCAGAGGTTGCCCTCCCGCGCCGCAAGATCAGAAGATAGCCTCGCCGAGGAGCTCGGGGTACCCGGACACGGGCTACGGCCACGTGCCAACTTCCAGGAATTACACGAACGTATACGACAACAGACAAGGTAGTGCGTCTCCAAAGACAGGCTGTACAAATTTCCCGCCTCATTTGGATCAAAGAAGCGCTCTCGGCCGTACGAACCAACCGCACAACGCGAACGCTTTCCGGCAGAGTTGCGAACAGTCGAAATTCCACTTCTCGAAACCTGCGCAAGATTCTAGTCAGCAAAAGTACCATACGACGCAGAACTACTTAGAGGCTCAAAAGTCGCAGACCGAGCAGTCGTACGCGAACAGAATACAAGCTCACTACCCGTCGCACCCAGTTCAGTCGGTCAGAAACCATCCGTACCAGGTTCAACACGATTCGAACGTGGACGCGTACTCCGGGCTCCCGCCAGTATCCCCGTGCATGGACAACGCTAGTCATAAAGCATTCGGTGCTACGAATACGGATCTACTGCTTCACGGCGCGCCGCACCTTCCCCCGAACCACCAGCAGAACGGCGCTCAGAATTTCGGACCGGATCAGAGAAGATACCGAGCGCAGAAGGGGCCTGAACAGAAGGTACCCGCGGCGAACCACGCGTCACCGGCGCCTTCCGATCAGATGGCTGGTTGGAACATGTTGGGCACCTGGTATCCCGATCAGCCGAAAGCTTACAATCAACAGCCGATGTACAACGACCAAATCGCTTCCGAGAGAGGTCATCAGCAACCCGTCGACCATCAGAAGGGTCTGAACTGGAACGACAGAATGCCGCATCCGGATCAGGCGAAGCCACCCTGTTGGGAAGCACCTCCCGATCCTTCTCCATTCCGAGTGCCAAAGGGCAGACCACCCTCGAGGACGGCGTCGAGCCAGAATCCGAACGCAGACAATACATATCAAAATTCTTCCAATAGAACGTTCCTGAAGCCACAAGAGCCGATGCGCAGCGGCGTCTACGCGGACAGTCTGAGCAACGGCGTGCAGACTATCGGAACGATGCATCAGAGTAGTCAACGGAAACCGGATTGGCCAGATGACAACAAGATGAAAGAAGGATTCGAGCACAGGCAGAACGTGGCGAATCCGAACTCCAACTGTTTCCCGTGGCCAGAAGAGATGAAACAAGTGCAAGACTTCCACGCGGTGCCAGCCCTGGGACACCCCCATGCTTCTTTCCCTCAGTACGGACCTTACCCGACGTACCCCGTCTTCGAGAAACCATACTCCAACTCCTGGGAAGGCTACAACTACCACCAGGCCCCGTATCATCCTCAAACGCCGGACTACCCGCCGCAGTTCTATCAGCAACCGAAGAGGGAAGCCTTCGTTCCGTCGCCGCAGTATCCTTACCAAGGAGTACCTCCGTACCAAGGTCTGAATCCAGGTTGGGCCCGGTGGGAGACACCCAGGTGGGACATCTACGGACCACCACCGTACTTCCCGGTGCTTCCCGAACCACCACCGAAGGCAGAACCGCTCGGGGAAGTGGCGGACTACTCCGACAACGAGGAGTGCTTCAAGGATTCGCAGATGGGCGGAGTAGCGATAGCTCTGG
Source organism: Megachile rotundata (assembly GCF_050947335.1). Taxonomy (NCBI): domain Eukaryota; kingdom Metazoa; phylum Arthropoda; class Insecta; order Hymenoptera; family Megachilidae; genus Megachile; species Megachile rotundata. Next base: position 19,889,639 of record NC_134983.1, read on the forward strand.
GCCACGGTAGCGTGCTGTTCGAGTGCGCCAAACACGAAATGCACGCCACCACGGCTCTGAAGAAACCCAATCGTCTCAATCCGACCAGGATCAGCCTGGTCTTCTATCAACACCGTAACCTGAACAGACCCAGGCACGGTTGGGACGAGTGGGAAGAGAAGATGAGACTACGCAAGTTGGGCGTCACGAGTACCACGTCCACGTCGGTTGTGACCACTTCGTCGTCCACTTCGCAGTCACTGTCCACGCCATCGACTCCGACCAGCCCTGCCAGCGCCATCGTCAACGAAAAATCCACACCGCTTCCCTACATACCCAGCGTCCCCAGCTCTCAGTTCATGATGAGGTCGCCCACGTACACCACCATGACCTGGACCACGCTCTTCCCCATGCATCCCTGCATGATAACTGGCCCGTATCAGGAAGGAGGGGCCATTGGATGAGTGATCGTCGCGGGCTACGGTTCCGATCGATGACCAAGAACCGTGCCAAGTGTCGATCGAGCAAGCTCGTCGGGCTGAAACACTGGACGGAAGCTCGCATGAACAGCGACGCGTTCGCGATGAGAATCGCGAGGACGGAGATACGAACGACAGAGATTGTCGAGAGGGATCAAAGACCAAAAAGGATACAAGGAAATAATCATAGTAGTTTTAATTAAAGAAGACAAACCGTGATCACGAGGGGCTTTCTATTCTAACTATCATCATTGTCCTAGACGAGTATAGAGTTTACCGAGAGAAACGAGGATAACACGTTTGCACTGCCATTTTTCTATTTCATGTTTTTTCGGGGAATATAATAAACGTTGCAACAGAAAACGGGAATCAACGGTAACGAGAAAACTACGAGGGATAAAAGCAGAGGTTACAGGTTCGCAAACTGAGAGACACACGGGATTCTATTCTAATCGGGGCTTCCCTTTTTATATCGATCTTTTACACATACGAGATGTTGCGACACGAGAGGAGACTAACGAGGATTTACACGAAGCGGAAGAAGAACGAAGAGGAATACGCGAAACGACGTTCGCGGTCTCGTAACGAAGGAAACGAAGGAAGAGTGTAACGCATCCGATTGTATATTTTTAAACGGTTTCGTGTTTGTTGGTAGAGTCGTAATTCGTATTTAGCTAGTCCAAGCCTAGACGACAGGTTTTTATCGCGACGTTACACGCAGTGGCAGACACGTAACGCTGACATGTACCGTTGTACAAAGCTGGATCACACGTTGTATTTAGAGTGACGCAGAGGCACACTTTTTATCCGCGCATTCCTTTTTCTAAACACGTTTGGTCGCATCCATCCACACGGCCAACTATTCTAACGACCAAATTGTCCGTTCGATCAACACCGTAGGTTTTACACCCACACCCACCTTTATCCATACAACCACCTTTCGAGCCGCGTTTGTTTCGAATCGATTCTGTTTTTGTACAGGTCATCATGCACAATCTCGAGACGAGACGACCGCGTATACAAATTTTGCGGTGGTTCGCCATAGATTCACGTGACACACGCGTACATATATATATTATATACATATATATATATATATAGACACAAGAAAAATGATCTCAAGTTTTTTAAGCTAATTAATTAAACGATAATTATGGACGTTTGATTCCTTTTTCTTCCTCTCTCTCTCTTTTCACTCTTTCTATTGTCTACTTCTATTTATCACAGTTATTCGCATAATCGAATTTCATTTTTACTTTGTTATAAGACATATGTTCTTATTTTTTTAAATGAAAAATATTTTGCATCGAGTTGCAAGCTTATAAGGCATACGAATGTTCTCATTTTTTTTAATAAAAAATATTTTGCATCGAGTTGCAAGCCATCGAGCTTATGTTCATAATTTTTATGTTTGATCGTGAAAGTTGAAAAGCATCACCTGGAATCATGATAGAATATGCAGATTAAAAACTGATGAAATTAGATACACGAGATGTATTATATTGATATATATATTTATTATGTATTAATATACTACAATATATTATATTAATATAACATATATTATATTATAATATATATTATTATAAATTATATTCTGATATAATTTATAATATATAATATATATTCATTATATGTTTTATAACATATATTATAACGAAGTACCAATAATATAATATAAAATATTAATATAATATATAATGTGGTATATTGTATGTTACATAACAATTTTATATATGATGCACGAGGGAGTTTATATTAATATATTATTTTGTGTATCCCCGATTAAATCAATTTTATTTATGCAATCAATGTATTTTCAGATCTATTCAATTTCAGAGTTCTATCATACTGAGTATCATTTTATACATTTTATAATTTATCAAATTATTATTATTATTATCATTTTATAAATTTTTACGAAATCGACTGTGCGAATAATTGACCTCACCTGATTATTTTCTTCAATCGCCTATTGTACATGTCGCGCTTGTTCATCGTATTTATTATATTTTTGTCACGATTGCACGTGTTCGCACCCGTAGATCTATTTTTACGTCACGTTAGAATTTCTCTGTACACCAGCATACATACATTGATATAATTCTCCTTCGGTTCGATCGAGTACAAAAACACGATAAATCGCATCTAATCATTTCCTAAAACGAGAGCGACACTTTCGAAGAGTGGATGGTGCCGTCTTCTTCGTCGACCACGTTCTTCCGACTGTTTATTCCAACCCCTATTCTAGAATTAATAACCGAATCCCTGAAACGATGCGTTTGTTCGTCTCACGAAGACCCGCATCGTTTCACGGATTCTTTCGAGCCAGAAGGTGTTTGTTCGCGAAGAAACAGCCAAGCGAGTCTAAAGAAGGATGGTTTCAAGTCTGAGAACCAAAAACGCGTCTTTCGAACCGATCCCTGTTTGTTTTTCATGAAACAATGTAAATAAACCCACGTTCCCTCGAAACGTCCATTACTTTTGGACTCGATTCGATCGTAGCATAGTATTTCGGTAACAACCCTTTCGGGGCTAAGGTCGCTCTATATGGTCGCCCTAGTGCGATGTAGTTAGACCGTTTCTCAAGTACAAACGTATCTTTCAATTTTAGCGTAGTAAATCGATTCAAATATTTATTTCAAGTTTGCACTGGAACGTTCGACAGGCGGCCATATAAGCGGAGGGAGGTAGTGATGGGTTTGATCCACTCATGATCCTTTGCCTCGGTTATACGATTTTGCCTCGGATATGTACGAGTTAGACGAGGAATATAAATGGTAGAATATTTGGTCGTAAGTGGAGTTATTGATTTGTGAGTGAGTGACTCCATTGATTTGGAGTCATTGAATCGTGAGTGGATCATAAACGGGCAAGCATATTGTGGTCCAGAGCGAATTACGGATGCCAAGGGTGAATTGGTGGATAATAAGATCGGTGATAAATTGTAAACGGGTGGGTTGGGGTCATGAGTGAATCACGAGAGATCATGATAGATGTATAGGACATTAGTAGATTCGTGAATCATCCTCTCAGGAGAGGATCAGTAAGGGAATCAGTGGAGTTAGGCATCATCCGTGGATCCATAGATGACGAGTGAATTCTGAAGGTATCTTGAGTGGATTACTGGGTGGTTGTCCCAAATACTGGGTGGTCCAAAGGTAAATTGGTAGATATAAGATCGGTGATAAATTGTAAACGGACCACGAGTGGGTTGGGATCATGAGTGAATCACAAGAGGATCATGGTAGATGTGTATAGGACATTAGTAGATTCGTGAATCAGGATTTTCTCAGAAGAGGAGGGGAATCAGTGGAGTTAGGGCATCATCCGTGGATCCATAGATGACGAGTGAATTCTGAAGGTATCCTGAGTGGATTACTGGGTGGTTGTCCCTAATACTGGGTGGTCCCAAGGCAGAATTGGATATAAGATCGGTGATAAATTGTAAACGGACCACGAGTGGGTTAGAATCATGAGTGAATCACATGAGGATCATAGTAGATGGTGTATAGGACATTAGTAGATTCGTGAATCGTGAGCGATAGATGGAGTTAGGGCATCATTCATAGATCCACCGATGACGAATGAGTTCTGAAGGTATCCTGAGTGGATTACTGGGTGGTCCCAAGAATTGGTGGATATAAGATCAGTGATAAATTGTAAACGGACCACGAGTGGGTTAGAATCATGAATGAATCACGAGAGAATCATAACAAATCATGTATAGAACATTAATAGATTTGTAAATCACAAACAACAACCATCATCCGTGGATCCACAGATGAATCTATGAGCTATCAAAATGGCGGCAAGGTTGAGCTACCAAAATGGCGGCAAGAGGTTCCGAAAGGGTTGACGATCGAACAACAGAGTCCGAAAGTACCAAAAACACAAGAATCCGGTGTTCCATTTTGTTTGGTTGGTTGAATTACTGGCAAACCTTAACGCCGGAAGTGAGAAGCTATAAATGAAAGGGAGGTGAAAAGACGCGTCCAACCCTCGCCCATCGGAGTATTAATAAGAATCATTAATATATTATCATTCATTATTATCATAATGTAGTAGTAATAATAATTATTAGCGGCAAACAGTAATAATTAGTAATATAATCTAATTTAATCTGATTATTTATTGATTAAGTTCTGACGAGATGAACGTTGTTCGAATTTTTATTCCGCCAATCTTTTTCTTTCTCTTGTATCTCTTACGATTTCTCTCTTTACTTTCAGCCGATTCAGAAAGGTCTTTCTTCTTCTTTTCGCACTTTCTTCCGTTGCCTTTTCATGTACATTTTCGAGCACAATATCATCGATAGCAAAAGCTCGGGCCTTTCGAAACGCTAGTCCCTTTTCTTCTCTTTGTTTTCGGCCCCTGAGTTTTTTTTTAGCGAAACGAGGACGAAAAAGAGGAATACAATCACGAATCGATAAATTGATCGGTTCGATTAGAGATTATTTTTGACGAGCGCCGTTCTTCGATCAATTTCCCCGAGAAAATCGATCTCAAACAGTCAATTAAAATTCTCCCCGAGGAGAAATCACCCTGGAAATCATTCGAACTTCTATTTTTGATCCATTTTGAACAGCAAAAGGTAAAATTCGATGTAAGTTTCTTTTTTCTACGCGAGGCTCTGCGGCCATTTTGTCGAGAGCGTTTGTTCGTGGCCTTCCATGATGACTTCCGTTTCGATTCAAATTTTCCCGGGTAAAACGAGCAAACGCTTTCTTACAAACAATTTAGTTTCACGATGCTTTCGAACGCTCCAACGATTATTATATTAATTTGATCGAGGAAGAGGTTTCTTTTTTTAAATTTCTACGTTTCTTATTTTTAGCATATTGTTTATATATATTACGTATTTTAACACGTTTAATGAAATTTAATATATTCGAACAAGTGAAAAGAAATTGTAAATAACATTAATATTATATTATCACGTTTTATGCGACAAAGACCAACGATGGCCGGCATCACGAATTCGATATCATTGAATAATCGAGTGGAAATTATTTTTTAATTTTAAGTCGATTGAAATTTAACAAACGATCGTACTCTGAATAATTAAAAATTTTAGTGGTAATTATAGAAGCATTGAACGTGTTCAGGAATATGATCGATCAAGGATCATCGCCGGAAAGAAAAAGCAACAACAATTTCTTTTTTATAGAATACATTTAGGAGCGATCGTTAGCATAGAAACATGCGGTGTTAGTTTCACGTACACGTTTCTTTCCTCGATCGTAATCTTGAATCCGTTTCTGATACAGAAAGAAGCTTTCTTTTCTCTTGTCGACTTCCGGAATCGTGCTTGTCATCGAATTTTGAGTGAGTGAGTGTGTGGGTTGTGTACTGTAAAATCTCTGATGTGATAGACGTGGATGATGCTGTTAGATATTTTACAAGTTTATTAATTCATTTTTTGATTTTCGAGTTTTCAGATTTCCAAATTCTCAAATTTCTAAATTCTCAAATTCCAAAATTCTCAAATTTCCAATTTTTCGAATTCCCAAATTCTCAAATTTCCAATTTCTCAAATTTCCAAATTTTCAAATTCCAAAATTCTCAAATTTCCAATTTCTCAAATTCCCAAATTCTCAAATTTCCAAATTCTCAAATTCCCAAATTCTCAAATTTCCAATATCTCAAATTTCCAAATTCTCAAATTTCCAATTTCTCAAATTTCCAAATTCTCAAATTTCCAATTTCTCAAATTTCCAATTTCTCAAATACCCAATTTCTCAAATTCCAAAATTCTCAAATTCCCAATTTCTCAAATTTCCAATTTCTCAAATTTCCAAATTCTCAAATTTCCAAATTCTCAAATTTCCTATTTCTCAAATTACCAAATTCTCAAATTTCCAAATTCTCAAATTTCCAATTTCTCAAATTTCCAAATTTCCAAATTCCCAAATTCTCAAATTTCCAATTTCTCAAATTTCCAAATACTCAAATTTCCAATTTCTCAAAATTCCCCAAATTCCCTAGATCCCACAGTTCCCAAATTCACTAAATTCTCAAAATTCCCTAGATCCAAAATTCTCAAAATTCCCCAAATTCTCTACATCCCAAATTCCCCAAATTCCCTTAATTTCCCAAGTTCCCTAAATTCCCAAATTTCTCAATTTCCCTACTTCTAAATTTTAAATTCTCAAATCCTCTCAATTTTCAAATTTTTATGTCTTTTTCAATCTGTAAAGTAGTATAATTTTTTAACAATTTGTCTTGATTCACTATTGAAAGAAAAGACTTTTACTCGAGCACCTTCAGTTTGTTTCACTAAATTATCTAAACTTGATAAAAACTGTGTTTATTATAAACGAGATTTTACGGTACAGTCATAAGTGGGCGGATCCAAGAGGCTGAACACACGACACTGATAACATATGACACATTAAAATATATAAAACTAAAAATCATATAATAAAGTTCAATTTCTATTATGATATAATATTAATTATGATCTCATAAACAAAATCAAAAATGTCAAATATATAACATAACTATTAATTATAAATATTAATTATGATTTCATAATTAATTATGAAAATATTAATTATGATTTTACATTCAAGAAGAGAAATATAATTTCAGTTAAATTTAAGTCAAATATAATTTAAATCAACTTTAAGTCAGATATAATTTCACTCAATTTTAAGTCAAATATAAATTGAATCAAATTGAGGTCCAATATAATTTCAATCAATTTTAAGTCAAATACAATTTCACTCAATTTTAAGTCAAATATAAATTGAATCAAATTGAGGTCCAATATAATTTCAATCAATTTTAAGTCAAATACAATTTCACTCAATTTTAAGTCAAATATAAATTGAATCAAATTGAGGTCCAATATAATTTCAGTCAATTTTAAGTCAAATACAATTTCACTCAATTTTAAGTCAAATATAAATTGAATCAAATTGAGGTCCAATATAATTTCAATCAATTTTAAGTCAAATACAATTTCACTCAATTTTAAGTCAGATATAAATTGAATCAAATTGAGGTCCAATATAATTTCAGTCAATTTTAAGTCAAATACAATTTCACTTAATTTTAAGTCAAATATAAATTGATTCAAATTGAGGTCCAATATAATTTCAATCAATTTTTAGTCAAATACAATTTCACTCAATTTTAAGTCAAATTTTAGTCAAATGTAACATGACACCAATTACAAATTTTCTAACATTTCAAACAACACTTTAACATCAATTTTAAAAATTGATATTCGTTGTGAAGTCTCTTGTACATCCGCCCCTGTACGAAAAATCGCGGAATCCGCTCGAATTCCGCTTCGCGAGGATCGTGGCGACGAAACCGATCGTATTACCCTCGTTTGCTGTCGAAACGAAGATAGGAATAGGCTCGTTGTCGTTAGTATTCATCTTTCTTTTTATCTACGACGCGAACATCGTGTCGTGACGATGCCAAAATAGTATTAAAACAATGGTAAACATAGGTAAATTAGAAGAAGAGTGAACAAAAGGAAAATCACTCGATAGATATCCTGCGAACTATGCGAAAGATCGTTCGCTTTTCTTTCTCTTGGAACAAGGGGAAAATTATCAGGGACGGCGGATACTAATTTGTTTTTTTTTACGCTTTCGCAGAATTTTTTGGGAGAATTTTCGGATTTGAAAATTTGGACATTTTTGAAATTGGAAAATTGGAGGATTTGGGAATTTGGGAGTTTGGGGATTTGGAGCGTTTTGGAGGATTTGGGAATTTGGGGATTTTGGGAATTTAAGGAGTTGGAAATTAGGGATTTGGAAATTTAGGGATTTTGGGAATTTAAGGAGTTGGAAATTTGGGGATTTGGGAAATTAGGGATTTGGGTAATTAGGGATTTGGGAATTTGAAGAGTTTGGAATTTAGGGATTTGGAAAATTAGAAATTTGAAAATTTAGGGATTTGGGAAATTGGAAATTTAGGAATTTGGGAATTTGGGAATTTGGGAATTTGGGAATTTGGGAATTTGGGAATTTGGGAATTTGGAAATTTGGGAAATTGGAAATTTAGGAGTTTGGGAATTTGGGAATTTGGGAATTTGGGAATTTGGGAATTTGGGAATTTGGAAATTTGGGAATTTGGGAATTTGGGAATTTGGGAATTTGGGAAATTGGAAATTTAGGAGTTTGGGAATTTGGGAATTTGGGAATTTGGGAATTTGGGAATTTGGGAATTTGGGAAATTGGAAATTTAGGAATTTGGAAATTTGGGAATTTGGGAATTTGGGAAATTGAAAATTTAGGAATTTGGGAATTTGGGAATTTAGGAATTTAGGAATTTGGGAATTTGGGAATTTGGGAATTTGGGAATTTAGAGATTTGGAAATTTAGGGATTTGGGAATTTAGGAATTTGGAAAATTAGAAATTTGAAATTTAGGGATTTGGGAATTTAGAAATTTAGAAATTTAGGGATTGGAAAATTTGAGGACTTGGAAAATTAGAAACTTGCAAATTTAGGCAATTAAAAACTCAGAGGTTACAAGTTTCAAAATTTGACTTCAGAATTTACTAATCTACTTTCAAACTTAATTTACTCCTAACTTCCAAAAATAGTAAAACCACAATACTCCAAACAATCATAACTACAAAATATCTCCGCGCAAACTATCCGAAAGTTCCCTAAACCGCCGTCCCTGGCATCCCGCGAGAACGTTGCCAATTTTTGTATTTCGAAAAGAAACGGTTCGAAAGAGGGTCACGAAAAAAACTAACAGAGACTCGAGTTGTACGGATGCTAACGAGCGAAGCGAAATGAGAGAAGAAAACAAAAATAGAAAGAAAAAGAGGTTGAAAGCTGTATTTTTTCTTCCAATGCCAAAAAGATGCCATTTTGTTTTGTACGAAAAAAGCAATGAAAAAACAAACAAAAAAAAAATAGAAGTTGAGAGAGAGAGAGAGAGAGAGTGTGTGACAAGCAGATGATGGAGGTAGTGGAAGGTTGAAGCGAATCGCGAGGGTGAACAAATTTTTTAAATAGTTTGTAGCGAGCGTATATTAGATGTAATTCGATACAAATACAAGAAACGAAACAAACACACACACAGACACACTTACACGTACACACGAATGTATATCTGGTGAGAATGATAATATAATAAAACACTTGTCCGCCTTATGAAGCAGAATTAACAATAGGTAATTGATTACTAAAAAAAGCAGATCGAAAAAGCAAAAGCAAAGGTAATTAAGTAAAGTAATTGTAGTTTGAAAGGATGGTGGAACGGTAAATAAAATAAAAATGGTAGATTGTAACGAGCATCAGAGATTTAGCCGAGGTGCGAAAATCGTGAGACGCTCGCCGCGTATTTATATATAAATATATATATATAAAAAGAAAGAGGAATTTAGAAGAAATATATACGTGTCCGGTATCGTTACAGAAAAGTAAAAATGCAAATAAAAAAGCGGAGAGAGAACGAAAGATCGCTCACAATTTTTGCACGTTGGTACCAAAACTTCCCCTTCGGGTCTCCCCAAAACACCCCCCACCCCCGAGATAGGGCATACGAAAGAAAAAAAAAGCATAGCGTTACGTATACACCGGTTGCATACATATATGTGTACATATATTTTTGGATAAAGAGCCGTGAGAAGAAAAAAAGAAATTTTTAAATCGAAATTCGGGCCCGCGCGCGAACACGGAGTCGTCCCGTTGGATCGTTTCTCGTTGGATCGCGATCGTCGAGCTAAAAGAAAATTTTAGAAAACGACACTTTCGACGGAGTTTATCGAACGGTTTCGACGATCGACGAGCACCGGGAAATTCTGCTTACTCTCTCTCGGACGCGCGAAAAGACGTACAAAATGAAGATATTAAAATGGCGGGGGACATTTAATGGCGCGATCCATCGGGACAACGTTCCGCGTCGCGGGGGCCCCGAGATGTATTTATGAATATTTATTTACGCGAGATTAAACGAGACGAAAGAAAAAAAGATGATGAAAATGATGAATGGAAGAAAATCTAATATATTGACGATTTAAAGATAGATGATCGTAAGTGTAAGATGTAAGTTTTATAATGAAGATAAAAAAAATATATATATATATACCGATTATATATATATATAAATATATATATAAATATATTTACTTGTAAAGTGTTTTAATAATGCCTTTCGCCATGTTCGATCGCGCCAAAAAATGAAAGGATAAATGAGAACAAGCGAAAGGAGTAGCGAAGCAATGTGAAATTCTCGACTCGACGTAAAATACGAAAATATCGATCAACGGTGAGAGTGAAAGAATTATAACGTCGAGGGTATCTTCGATTTCATTGTAATTGTGACGATGTATCTTTTTTATTATTAATATTATTATCATTATTATTATTATTAATATTAATATTATTATTATTACTATTATTGACATTATTAGTTTTGTTTTTTTTTCACTACACGTTTGGTTCTCCGTATTATGTTTAAGGATAAAAGAGAATTGTCGAACGATATCCACGTGCGTTTCGATCGACACGAATGTGGACGACGAAGTACACGTGGATGGAAAATGGAAAAATACGGAAAACGCGGGTGCGCTTGAGCGATGAAAATCATACACGATTACACGAGTAACACATTGACACACGAACGAATACACGTACAAAACCCATATGATCATACACTACATGCGAGAACACACACATACAGTATGCTTAGAGTTTAGTAGCGATTCATTAGACGATAAGCGATAGAGTAATTTAAACTGATCATTGCTATCGATGACTATTATTGACATAAGAGTACATTTAGACGAAGAATATGTTATAAGTAAGATGTAATTGTCCTTTGTGAATATACATAAGAGAGAAATGAGAAATACAAAAAACTTTTATGATAAACAGAGTTCATCATTTTAAACGTCTACCTACGTTTGATGATAATTAATATAATTTTTATAATAGTAAGATTCTTTTCAATTTTTTATATTGACTCAATTTGTAGATACATTAAGTACATTGTACAAGTATGTATTTTATAAGTATATCTTTAATATGGTGATTTTTTTGGACGTTTTTAGATGCATTTTTAAATTTGCTACTTTTTAAATTTATTATTTTAAATTACAGAATTTGAAAATTTCAAGATTGGGAACTTGAGGACTTGAAAGTACCTTGATTTTTAAATTTGTAAATTACTTCATTGCTAGGGTCTGAATTCCTAAATTTCATATTTAAAAATTTCAAAATTATAAACACCTTTAGGTGTGAAAATTTGCTAGTTTAACATTCTTGAATTTGCAAATTGAAATTTTCTAAATCTAGAATTTAAACATTTAAAATATTTAAATTTGATAGTTCCATACTTGAAAACCTGGAACTAACAAGTTTTCAAATATTAACAATAATAACTAACTATAATAAGAAAAATGTGGTATCAGCATCCACGAAAGTCTACAAATCGGAATTGGCCATATAGCGAGACTGCATTATGTCACTCCCTTCATTACCAACAAAGCAATTGGAATGTATCACACCATGTACTGCAGAACATCTTCATTAAGATCTTTGGACATTATTTCCATGTAGATATTTTAAATATGAACCGTCGGCAAAGCAGGAATCATCTGAAAATAGTATATTTTTTTTAATCTATTTTTACAGATATTTCCTTACTTAAAAAACGAACTTATTTACAAAATTTGACGTGATTAAGAACATGATGATTTTTCGAAATTTAAAAAAAATGGAACATGTGGCGCCGTCATGCGGCATTTGTGTGAACTAATGAACCTGCTGTCTCAAAAGTGTGTAGTTCACCCTGTTCGCCGGAGAGATGGCGCCACTTGTTTCATTTTTTTTTTTTTTTAATTTAATTAAGACTGATTTTATTGATTAATATGCTGTATATTCACTACATACTCACTAATATTGATTTTATACTGCTTATGATATATTCTGTAGGTCTTAATATGAGGATTATGTATTCAGAACAGTTTGCATACTATACTGTATCTCGTCGGTAATATAGAGAATAACACTGCAATGATAAAAGCTTTTCGTTCGAAAAAACATTCTCACAGATGTTTCTTTTTAAAAAAAGAACTTGTTTACCAAATTTAGCTAGAATCGACTCGTGATAGCATTCCAAAGTGTCTCCAATGATAGTTCCAAATAAATCTTCATCAATTTATATGATTTTAAAGTTCATTGACTTTTACCATGTTGCAAAATTATTACAGCATGCACAAAAAGCTGATTCTCTCTTTCACGTCGACATCAAAATTTTACTATCATTTCTTTCAAAGAAATATAATTTCTTTCAGATAAATAAAAACAAGAGAAACTTTGTATCTCTTTCTTCTGACTCTTCTAGCCATTGCTCTGTAATATCATTTCTAACAACTCATATTTATTGCTTTCCCAACAGTTATCCAAAGAATGGAAAGAAATGTAGAATCGCATTTATCCTTGGCATTTAAATGGTTTTCTGCCAATCCTTCAGTTCCTATCACATACCTGTAACATTATTCATTTAGAAGATATTCACACGTTCTAGCTTTCCATTTCATCCTTACCCCTTTTACATTCTGTTTCCCTGCTCATTATAATTATAATATCAATTGGTATTCAAGTATTATTTTTAGAATATTGAATTTTAGAACTGAGTGTTACAGTATTCTGCAGTACAATGCGATGTAATGCAAGTCGTCGTATAATCATGCACCCTGTCTTACTGCAATGTGTCGTCATACAACATGGCAATATAGCGCGTGGCAATATAATGCTTGATCCTATAACAAATCGAAATAGATACAATATAACATATCCTCAAAGATGCAATATAATAAGGGTCAACCATGGATGAAAACAATCTGACTCTTTCCTTGACATACAAAAATTCTAGATATATAAATTTGAGGTTATATACCCCTCCATCCAAGAACAATTCGCATACATCTTTTCTTATTATTCTCCACCCAGCATCATCCAAATACTAATTTCTCTGGAATCATTGTTTGTGCTCGCATAATATTTCTGCTTTCTCTGTCCTCTTTCTCGGACAACCTCTATCAACCAGTCTGGAAGACCCGAGTTTCCGTTCACTTCCTTGTACGATAACCTCTAACAGGAAAATTCCAGCGTATTCGCGCGGGCCGTAGAATAAAAAATGTTTCTTTCCGTATTACATTCCGGTACCAGTATAGAATCAATGATCCATGGCGTAGGCGAAGACAATTCGAATAAATCGGTTCCTTCCATTACCGATTACCTGCAAAGGATTCTCTGATTAGAAATGACGCAATGGTAATTCCCTAGTTATACGACCAGTTAAGATGGAAATGCGTTGGTCGTGAATTTTATATCTTACTTCTTCATCTTGCGAATTAAAGAATGGATTGCGTGTATGACTCGAGAACAAATTAATGACACTCGGGATTTCCTTATACATATACATTTGAACATAAATAATTATTTGTAAATTTGATTTTCATTATTCTTAACTCTGCATGGTTTCACTCTTCTTTAGGACTCCAATTCAAAGTTGTAGTATATCTGGAAATATATGCGTATGATAGAAGAATGTCAAGATTTAGGGATATATTGGAGGGTACTGTAATTTGGGAATATTTAGCTATAGGGGTATTGTGTGATATGGGGACCTAGGGAGATGGGGACTTAGGGAGATGGGGACTTAGGGAGATGGGGACCTAGGGAGATGGGGAGTTGGAGAGATGGAGACTTAGGGAGATGGGGACCTAGGAAGATGGGGACGTAGGGAAATGGGGATTTAGGGAGATGGGGACTTAGGGAGATGGGGACCTAGGAAGATGGGGACCTAGGGAGATGGGGACCTGAAGAGATGGGTACCTAGGGAGATAGGGATCTGGAGAGATGAGGACTTAGAGAGATGGGGACTTAGGGAGATGGGGACCTAGGAAGATGGGGACCTAGAGATATGGGGACCTGAAGAGATGGGTACCTAGGGAGATAGGGATCTGGAGAGATGAGGACTTAGAGAGATGGGGACTTAGGGAGATGGGGACCTAGGGAGATGGGGAGTTGGAGAGATGGGGACTTAGGGAATTGGGGACCTAGGGAGATGGGGACTTGGAGACATGGGGACTTAGGGAGATGGGGACTTAGGGAGACGGGGACCTAGGGAGATGGGGAGTTGGAGAGATGGGGACTTACGGAATTGGGGACCTAGGGAGATGGGGACTTGGAGACATGGGGACTTAGGGAGATGGGGACTTAGGGAGATGGGGACCTAGGGAGATGGGGAGTTGGAGAGATGGGGACTTAGAGAATTGGGGACCTAGGGAGATGGGGACTTGGAGACATGGGGACTTAGGGAGATGGGGACTTAGGGAGATGGGGACCTAGGGAGATGGGGAGTTGGAGAGATGGGGACTTACGGAATTGGGGACCTAGGGAGATGGGGAGTTGGAGAGATGGGGACTTAGGGAGATGGGGACCTAGGAAGATGGGGACCTAGGGAGATGGGGATCTGGAGAGATGGGGACTTAGGGAGATGGGGATCTAGGGATGTGGAGACCTAGGTAGATGGGGACCTAGAGAGATAGGGACCTAGGGAGATAGAAATCTAGGGAGATAGGGATCTATTTGCATTATGACAGATGTTGAAATTTGGGAATACTCTAATCTAACATATAGTGATTGAAGAATGTAAAAGTATGGGATCTAGGAATCTCAGAATATAAGCTTGACATACTCACATACTCCACCTTCATAGCATAGACAAAACAAGTAAAACACTTCGTTAATTTATTGCATTTGTATTCAATTTATCATACTCCTAAAGATCCGCCACTTAAAATTTCCAACGTAATTCATACTTCGATTGCAACTCGTCGCCAACCATTCAGCAATCGATGCTATAAAGTCATGTAAAAAGATAATGACTGTACACATAAATTACCGCACACATTTCGTTGCATGTATTTCCGTGTTTTCCAACAGCTGATGATTAGTCATTGTAATGACGTACCTGTGAAAAAATGGACGAGAACTTCCAATTAGAATAAGTTGCAAGACGCTTTAAAGAAAAAAACAATATCGTAAACATACTTAGGTTGTTAACAAGCAATTCATGATTTCGTTCCAGTTATGTAGCGTGCATAACCGAATGAGAATAGGTCATTAATTTTTTGCGGACAGGTTAATATCACAGAACGAATGGAAACAAAACGAATAAAGACGAGGTGACAACACTTGATCAGTCACCTTGGAAGATTGCATAATTAGGCGAATAAAGGATGACGCTAGTGCCATTTTAGTATACCAGGGGAACGCGTAGGAAAAGTTGATAATCGTAATCTCGACTACTTACAGTAATAGTTTTCTTGATAGGCTCGATACCGAAATAATCTTGCGAATTAAAAATGCTGCTTGAAACATTTTGACATTGACACAACTTGACTTTTGACACAAAAATCGTCCTCTGCGAAATAGAAAAATATACCACATAAGAAAAACTGTTTAACGTTTAAACAAAATATGAAGATAACACTTTATCCTTTCTTATCTTACGATATTAAAAATTGATATAATCGCATTGATACAACTATACCTGATTAACTTGAAATGTACACAGGATATCCACTCAAGAACTCCGCCTCAAAAGTAACATATTATCGGACAAACATCGATAAATTTAAAGATTTGGATCTTTCAACACAAAAATCATTCTTCCGCTTTAATACAGTTGCAAAACAAAAGAAAGCAACAAAGAATTTCTTCGAAACGATTTGCAGTTCTTTCAGGGAATCCCTGGCGGCGATGGATTCCATCTGGATAACGTTGAGCATAGCTTACAGCATCGTAAGATCGTATTTCCGGTTTAATCGGCCGGATAAGATACAAGCTCAACCCTATCTTCTACTTGATCCTGCCGCGATTGTTAAGCAGATGCTGGACACGAAACGGGGTACAGTAGGTTTTGTTATATTGCCACTTTCACAAACTTTAACGTATACTTAATAAACTTTAACATGTATTTAAGTATCTGCTTAACAGCATTTATATCTACTTAACAGTATTTATATCTATTTAACAGCATTTATATCTACTTAACAGTATTTGTATGTACTTAACAGTATTTGTATGTACTTGACAGTATTTATATCTACTTAACAGTATTTGTATGTACTTAACAGTATTTATATCTACTTGACAGTATTTATGTCTACTTAACAGTATTTATATGTACTTAACAGTATTTATATCTACTTGACAGTATTTATATCTACTTAACAGTATTTGTATGTACTTAACAGTATTTATATCTACTTGACAGTATTTATGTCTACTTAACAGTATTTATATCTACTTAACAGTATTTGTATGTACTTAGCAGTATTTATATCTACTTGACAGTATTTACATCTACTTAACAGTATTTATATCTACTTGACAGTATTTATGTCTACTTAACAGTATTTATATCTACTTAACAGTATTTGTATGTACTTAGCAGTATTTATATCTACTTGACAGTATTTACATCTACTTAACAGTATTTACATCTACTTAACAGTCTTACTTAATACTTCTTTTACTACTAATACTACTTAATACTTCTTCAACATCTGTCATCTTCCAAGCAAATTTATGAACTTTACCATGATAGTATTATCATCATAGTTCCCTTTTCTCTGATCAATATATACCATTCTAAAAGCTTCATTAAACGTTAAATAATTTACTGAAAGAAGTATAGTCACACATTATATTACTAACGTGTTGTACATATAAGTATTGTATTGCCACACAATGCATCTAAAAGTAGGAGTATATATAATTGTACTTTATAGCAACATGTTGCATTAGTAATGTGTTGTTCTACCACGTATTACATTTTCAATTGCATTGATAACATATTATATTGACAATATGTTGTATTTTGTGGAGCGTTATTTAAACAATGCATTGTTTATTGTATGGACAATCAGTTTTGCAGACTGTTGAGTTTGCAAAAGATTGTATTACAAGTGCGTCGTATCAATGACACATTGTATTGACAATGTGTGGTACTTGAGATGTGCTATATTCGCCATACACTGTATTTGCTTAGCGTTGTATACGTCAAGTCTTATATTTGCTTACCGCCGTATTCACCACGCATTGTATTTACTTAGCTTTGTAATCGCTACGCATTGTATTAACAACGCACTGTATTTGCAGCACGCGGTATTTACAATGAATTGTATTAGTAATGCGTTGTACAGATGAGTTCAATCTGTGGCGCGTTTTATTTGCTTTACATTGAATTTGTGGCGCGTTGTATTTCGGCGCACTGAATTTGCAACACGTGGTATTTACAATGAGTTGTATTAACAATACGTTGTACTGATGCGTTGAACCTGTGGCGCGTTGTATTTGCTTTACATTGAATTTGTGGCGCGTTGTATTTCGGCGCACTGAATTTGCAACACGTGGTATTTACAATGAGTTGTGTTAACAATGCGTTGTACTGATGCGTTGAACCTGTGGCACGTTGTATTTGCTTTACATTGAATTTGTGATGCATTGTATTTCAACACATTGAATTTGTAGCACGTGGTATTTACAATGAATCGTATTAACAACGCGTCATACTGGTGCCTTAAATTTGTGGTGCGTTGTATTTACTTTACATTATATTGTCAACGCATTGTACTACCAAGATTTAGCATTAACAACCCATTATATTGCCAACCATCGAAATGTACAACAAAATTCATACTTAAAGCACAATAACCGATTAAAACTACTAGGGTTCACTAAAACCCAGTACAAGAACGATGGAACTAAAAACGCGCCAACCAGTGTTAAACAACAAAACTTGCAGATCAACCTAACATCAAAATCTATTAGATCTATTTTCCTATAGACTCGTGGCAATATAACGAGAGTCTACTATATTTGCAAATACGTCACGTCCGCGCACGTGAGCAGGGTGATCGCTGATTTAACTCATCCTCAAGATTCCCCGGTCGTTGGAGGGACGCGCACGCCAGGGAATCCCGATAAACAGGTATGAAAGTTTCCTCCACCGGCGCAGCTTACTCTCTCTCTTTCAACGCTGTATTCTTCATTCACGCATCTGACTGTCAGTGCACTGTTTCGCCGCGACCGGTGCCTCCTACAAGTGCCAGCAACCGTTCGGATTACGTCGTTCGCCACTGTTCACCCTGTCGCATCGAGATTTACGGTTCGTTCCGGGTAAACGACAATTTATTTTTTTTATCTGTTTCCCACAAATAGGTGTGTCTGGTGCCAAAATGAATCATTCTGTGTATCTGTGATAATCTGACACCAACTGTCAATTCCAGTTTTTTCAAATAACATTTTCCACGACTGTCAAATTTTCCTTATTATCGAATTTTTCTGCAATGAACATTATTTTATTAGTACGTATTTATTATTTTATAGTAAAGTATCATTCTCAAATTTAATAACGTCAAGTTTCAAAATTTTTTGATATGGTTCTTGAGATATAAATTTTTACATTTTGTGAGTTTATTGAAATTGTACAATATTACCATGTACGAGTAGATCAATAGTTTGATAGTGTAAGGCACACGAGGTGCGTCATTGTGTGTTTCATATAAACAAACCGGTATAAGGTGCAACATCCATTTAATTATACAGCGTAGACGCACAAGGTGCGTCATTGAATGTATCATATAAACAGACCAATACAAGGTGCAACATTTATTTGATTATACAGTGTAGACGCACAAGGTGCGTCATTGACTGTATCATATAAACAGACCAATACAAGGTGCAACATTTATTTGATTATACAGTGTAGACGCACGAGGTGCGTCATTGAATGTATCATATAAACAGACCAATACAAGGTGCAACATCCATTTAATTATACAGCGTAGACGCACAAGGTGCGTCATTGAATGTATCATATAAACAGATCAATGCAAGGTGCAACATCCATTTAATTATACAGTGTAGACGCACCTTGTGCGTCATTGACTGTATCATATAAACAGACCAATACAAGATGCAACATCCATTTAATTATACAGCGTAGACGCACAAGGTGCGTCATTGACTGCATCACCTAAACAAACCAACACAAGGTGCAACATCCATTTGATTATACAGTGTAGACGCACAAGGTGCGTCATTGACTGTATCATATAAACAGACCAATGCAATGTGCAACATTCATTTAATTATACAGTGCAAAACGTACCTTGTGCGTCATTGACTGTACCACATAAACAAACCAACACAAGGTGCAACATCCATTTGATTATGCAGTGCAAAACGCACAAGGTGCGTCATTCACTTCGCATACCGTGGAAAGTACCTCGCGCGTCATTTATTGCATCAGGTAGCGTAAAATATTCAAGATGCGTTACCCATTCGTTACGTAGTACAAAACACACGAGACAATTTATTTCCATAACACGAGACGCATGAGGTGCGTCATAACAAGCTTCTTATTATTTAAAATCATCGTAGTACACTCAGCTATAAAATCTATTTATAACGAATTTAACTGGTTTATCTTTTTACTATGATCTCACCTACTCCTTCCTCGCTGCAGCTAAATTTTGACGTTAATTCAAGTCACGTCTTTCGAAATGTACTCTTTTGAATAAAAGTCTCGCTTCCTTTTAGTCATAACCGAGTTCAGCTCACATGTGACAATGTTTCCAATTATCTCAAACAGCTATTGATACCGTTACGCAATTGAAATACTGATCTTAAAGATCTGTTGCACAGAATGAAACGCATACAGTCGCGCTTCGATTAACAGGGTATCGTTAATTTCGTACAACGAATCAACTTTTCTGAGGAAAATGTTTCACGGAATCTTCGTGAAAGAAACATGCAGTGTTTAAAAAAGTAGGATCTTCAAATTAGATGACACAGAAGAAGGAATGTGTTCTTGGGAATCATTGTTTTAGATCTTCATTCATGTCGTTTCGTATCAAATACTTTAGTCCTTGAGAATTTCGTACGATCGCAATGCACCTCTCTGTAACATAATTAAAGTAACTTTATTTTAAATGAAATTGTTAATGAAATTTTAGTATCTCAAGGTTCTCACCTGACTTTTTGTTATTCCACGATATAATAAATAATTGACCTTGCAGTTGAAGGTCAAGGTCAAAGTTTTTCCAGTGACAGGCTTAACATTGTGGTTTTCAAATTCTCCGCAAATGTTTGATATCGAAACGACCCTGACTTAACCAATGACCAATTGATTTACTCCTCTGTAACCTTCTCTCGATTCCTCGTTCACGTTTACTACTCATTTACGATCAATTAATGAACTATTCCCATCCGATCTTCAACCTCAAGCCCGGGAAACCGGTTCTCAGTGAATGCTCGAACGAGACTGCAATTTAATTATTTCTTTACACTCAAAGGTTTTTTTTGCGATAGAGGAACATTAACTCGAAGCCTTCGAACGATAATTTTAAACGTACCGATTGGGTTATGAAATACTCGTGAGTAATGAACGCAAATATTTGAAACGTAAATAGAAATGATAAATATATGCCGACAAAACAATCGCCTCTACAATTGCTGTATTAGTGCAGCGGCAAGTGGTGAGTGAGAATCGTCCCAACAGTTCATAGGGTTAAATTCTTTCGACGATTAATAAGAGCGGACGAGTTTAACCCTCTCGCTGCGACACGCATTTTGTTTCGACATTGATGTGTAGTGTCGACATGTATCCATTGTGGATTATAACGCTGTTACAATATTATACATTGAGGTAGAGTGTGCAATGAATTTGTGTATTTAAGGATTTTCTAAGTTGGATAGTTAACAGTTTAAACATTTTTAAAATATAGAAATTTAAATATGTGGAGGATCTGAAGTCGAATAATGTAAGAATCTAAGGATCTAACAATCTGACAATCTTACAATCTGACTATCGATCAATCTAACAATCTAACAATCTGATAATTTAACAATCTAACAGTCTAACAATCCAACAGTCTAACAATCCAGCAGTCTAACAATCCAACAGTCTAACAATCCAGCAGTCTAACAATCCAACAGTCTAACAGTTTAATAGTCTAACAATCTAACAGTCTAACAGTTTAACAGTCTAACAGTCTAACAGTCTAACAGTCTAATAGTCTAACAATCTGTATATCTAAAAATCTGAAATTCTGAAAAATCTAAAATTAAAACATTTGAAATTTCAAAAATTTAAAACTCTAAAAATTTGAAATTCCAAAAATCTAAACCTCTAAAAGTTTAAAATTCTACAAATCTAAAAATATAAAAATTTGAAATTCCAAAAATTTGGAAATCTAAAGATTTGAAATTCCAAAAATTTGTAAATCTAAAGCTTTGAAATTCCAAAAATTTGAAAATCTAAAGATTTGAAATTCCAAAAATTAAAAAATCTAAAAATTTGAAATTCCAAAAATTTGGAAATCTAAAACTTTGAAATTCCAAAAATTTGGAAGTCTAAAAATTTGAAATTCCAAAAATTTGGAAATCTAAAGATTTGAAATTCCAAAAATTTGTAAATCTAAAGCTTTGAAATTCCAAAAATTTGAAAATCTAAAGATTTGAAATTCCAAAAATTAAAAAATCTAAAAATTTGAAATTCCAAAAATTTGGAAATCTAAAACTTTGAAATTCCAAAAATTTGGAAGTCTAAAAATTTGAAATTCCAAAAATTAAAAAATCTAAAAATTTGGAAATCTAAAGCTTTGAAATTCCAAAAATTGAAAAATCTAAACATTTGAAATTCCAAAAATTTGAAAATCTAAAATTTTGAAATTCCAAAAATTTGGAAATCTAAAGCTTTGAAATTCCAAAAATTAAAAAATCTAAAAATTTGAAATTCCAAAAATTTGGAAATCTAAAGATTTGAAATTCCAAAAATTTGTAAATCTAAAGCTTTGAAATTCCAAAAATTTGAAAATCTAAAGATTTGAAATTCCAAAAATTAAAAAATCTAAAAATTTGAAATTCCAAAAATTTGGAAATCTAAAACTTTGAAATTCCAAAAATTTGGAAGTCTAAAAATTTGAAATTCCAAAAATTAAAAAATCTAAAAATTTGGAAATCTAAAGCTTTGAAATTCCAAAAATTGAAAAATCTAAACATTTGAAATTCCAAAAATTTGAAAATCTAAAATTTTGAAATTCCAAAAATTTGGAAATCTAAAGCTTTGAAATTCCAAAAATTAAAAAATCTAAAAATTTGAAATTCCAAAAATTTGGAAATCTAAAGCTTTGAAATTCCAAAAATTGTAAAATCTAAAAACGTGAAATTCTAAAAATTTGAAATTCCAAAAATCTAAAAATTTCAAAGACGTCCAAAATGGCAATATAACAAGAGTCCAGTTTGCCCAGCAAAGGAGTAAAATTCGCTGAAGATCAGTTGTATGGCGCGACTACCAAAATGTCTGCTGTCAGAGGGTTAGAGGGAAAAAGTGGCGAAGCTCATTAACGTCCGCATCGGCTTTTTGGACGATTATGTCGAACGAAACAGGTTTCGCGTACACGTACCCAACTGACCGTGGATACACTGACCGACCAATCAGTGATCTTAGTTTCCTTCAGTCGTCAAAACGCGCACGTTACGGCGTCTAGCTCGTAAACAAGACCGCTTCTTTCTTTACTGAACGTTAGATCCTACAAAAAGAGGGAGTATTCCAACCGTGAGTTCTTGTTATAGATTCTTCGGATGTTTATTGTTGAGTGATTTGTGTTCATCGGTTTGGATCGTTTCAGTTCCAAAGAATTGATTTTTCTTGTGAACGGAGAACCAGCTTGACAACAACCTCGGGTAAAACTGTTGTTCCTGAAATGACGGTTACTGAATTACAAAATTTTCAAATTTTCATATTGAACATATTTCCAAATTGCCAAATTGTCAAATTATCAAACTGCAAAATTATCTATTGATAAAATTGCTTAAATTATAAATTTTTAATTTTTAACTTGTCAAATTGTCAAACTTTCAAAGTTTCAAATTTATATATCTCAGATTTTCAAATTGACTTTAAATTTTCAAGTGAATTTATTAAATATTCGAATGAACGAATTACGGAATTTCGAGAGTTCCAAATCTAGAAATTAGCAAGTTACCACCGGTGAAGCGAAACGGCTATACAGTGTAGTGTAACAGCGTTAACCTGATCAATTATGAAATTATTTGACTGAATTGCGTTAACATATACATACGCAATATGTAGAAACCACGTGCAAATATCGATAAAAAATAGGGTAACAGCTTCGCAAATACAAATAGTACCGGCATAAAAGTGAGTTTATGAGTTCGATAACAATGGAACTTTTATTTGCACGTGGAATGTTGATTAAAGATTAAAAGGATTTTCACACGACGCATTATAATACATGTACATATATCACAGATACCAAAAATGAATGCGTAGCTTAAAGTTAATAAAAAGTTATTAATCTATGGTATTATTTATCAATCTAATTATGAAGCATTATATCTTACAAAAAATTTCAGTGAAAGATTAATATAGATTATAAAGAAGAAGACACTATTACAAGGCTTCGTAGTTTACTGACTAAAGTTTATAATAATATTCGGTAGAGAATATCGATGGTAATCTTGAAAAACACGAACAATGTGAAAATGGCAGAACACCTTCAAAAATATTTACTTCTACCGCACAAGGTCCTTAAGAACACTTGCAGCTATATGGTCGCCAACGCACAGCAATTGGAAAAACAAAACTATATATATTTAGAAATATATAAACTTCCAAATTATGTTAATTATAGATTAAATCCAGAAATTTACAAATTTTCCAATTTGGAAATTTACAGGTTTTCAAGCTTTTAGATTGTGGTATTTAGAAATTCAAAAACGTTCGAATTTACAATTGTATTACAATATAACGCGTGGCAATGTAATATGTGGTGATACAGCGCGTGACAATGCAACGTGTAGTAATATAACGCGTGGTAATACAACACGTGGTAATTCAACGCGTGGTAATTCAACGCGTGGTAATTTAACGCGTGGTAATTCAACGCGTGGTAGTACAACGCGTGGTAATTCAACGCGTGGTAGTACAACGCGTGGTAATTCAACGCGTGGTAATTCAACGCGTGGTAATACAACGCGTGGTAATGCAACGTGTGGTAATTCAACGCGTGGTAATTCAACGCGTAGTAATACAACGCGTGGTAATTCAACGCATGGTAATTGAACGCGTGGTAATTCAACGCATGGTAATTCAACGCGTGGTAATACAACGCGTGGTAATTCAACGCGTGGTAATTCAACGCGTGGTAATACAACGCGTGGTAATACAAGGCATGGTAATTCAACGCGTGGTAATTCAACGCGTGGTAATTCAACGCGTGGTGATACAACGCATGGTAATTCAACGCGTGGTAATACAACGCGTGGTAATGCAACGTGTGGTAATTCAACGCATGGTAATACTACGCGTGGTAATTCAAAGCGTGGTAATACAACGCGTGGTAATTCAACGCGTGGTAATACAACGCGTGGCAATTCAACGCGTGGGAATTCAACGCGTGGTAATACAACGCGTGGTAATACAACGCGTGGTAATTCAACGCGTGGGAATTCAACGCGTGATAATACAACACATGGTGGTACAATGCATAGTAGTACAACGCGTCACAATACAACGTGCGATGTTAGAGCACATGTAGATCCAACATACATGACAATATAACACGCAGTAATACAAAGCAGCAATAGAAAACATTGCGATATAATAAAAGGTTCCACAAGATCTACTGACAGCTCTAACAGTTCTAACAACACCAATACTGTCGACATCTTTCGCTAAATTCCGCCCTCTCCTTCTCTACTATATATTCCAAATCAAAATTCAACTTCGATGCTGGAATCTAGTCGCGAAAAAAGATTGATCGATCGAACACGACTACCTCAAACAGTTGTAGTTTACCTTGGATAAACGCAAAAGTCATTTCTCCCTCTCCCCAGTTTTTCAAAGGGGCATTGCGATCATACTTTCACTGCACCCGAGCTCTGGTACTACGTAGTACCATCCGTCCCTGCCTCTCCTTCCAGTTGTTCCCGTTTTTAACGATCATTCGAACCATTTAGTTTTCGTCGAAAGCGAACGTGAAAGGAGTTCCCCGAGCGTAGCACCATTGTCCTTAAAAGTTCCGATTCTTTCAACCAGGATACAACCTTAACAAAGCGGTGTCTCACGCACCTTATTTGCGCCATCGGTTCTTCGAATGGACCTTTGGAATACTTACTAAGCTGCATTCATTACCACAAACCTGTTGAGCGTCCGTTAAAGCATCAAATTAGACTGAACGTTTTAAAACGTCTATTTGTATTAAATATTTCATAATAATTCAATAGGTTATAATTAATAAAGGCGGAACTGGCAGGCATCAAACTTAACTGAGTGTATGACATTGAATGATCAAATGTTTAGGCATCAAGTCATTCAAATGTGCTAAGACAACAAACGTAATCATATATGTTTGTATTAAAGACGCATCTACATTATAGATCGTATGTGTTAAAGTATTACGTCAATGTGTTGCATCAAATGTAATGGAATATGTTTTGGCATCAAACCAGTCCAAAGGTGTCGAGACATCGAACATTGTAGAATGCGTTAAATCAGAAATATAAATGTATTCGAGACTCGCGTGAGTCACATCTAATGATTCAGTAGGTTGAGGAATCTTCATAGCAGGAATTTGAAATGTATTCATCCGTCGAATTTAGAAACTTGAAGAACAGTATCTTCGCCGTGTTAGAAACAATACACGTGTCGAGATAAAGGATGGCTCTCTTCCTTTGATGCCAATGTACATCTGGAACGTATGCATAATTACATCAGAATCAATATGTTCTATAATACAAAAATTCAATATAGGGTTACAGCTTATTTTCCAATTAACACGTTCCTAATTACACTTTTGAATATAGATAGCGATAATCGGTTTTATCGAATGATGAATGACCTACTTGTTTTATATTTTTAATCGACATCCATAAACAATGTAGATAAACAAGATATACCCCCCAAGTTGATATACAATCAAAAATGGATCTAAATAATAAATTTACAATTTTTTAATGAATAATCTATTTAAGTTACTTAACGTCTAAAAATTACTGTTTTTTAATTCATATAAATGTTGCAATTCGATTTGTGAATATACATTAGGTTTATTTTTAATGCTACGGAAAATGACGTCATCGTTACGCCATTTGAATTTTGGCGGGTTACACCGACAATTTGTAAACTTGGTGATACACGAATTTCAAAATGTCTTAATTTAAAAATTGGATTTATTCGTCTAGACTCTAGACAATTTAGTATCTATTAAGTTAAATAAAATGAATGCAAAATAAAGTACATTAAATTAAACTTAATCAAATCTAATCAATTCAAGTCAAGCTAAATTAATCTACATCTTAAGTGAAGTTAATTAAATCATATCAAAAATTAATCTTTATCTAAAATAGACATGATCCCTATTTTTTTTCTACGAAGTACTACCCATCCATGTGCAGTATCTATATTCTTATAAGAATGAAGAGAGATACGATGTCATCGGTTCCAACAGGTAGTACATCTTATCGCGAGCGAGCTTATTACTTACACTGATCACAGCGGAATCGAATCGAATACCACGCCGCCTCATATATATATCCATCTGAAAAAGTTGAGTGATTAGAAGTGTGTCGACTCTGACGACTATTCGTAACACCTGAAGTGCTCTCGACTAAAAATAACATTGAACAAAGCAAACAGGTGTCGCGCCGTTAACATTGCCACGTTCATTCGGCTAACGAATTAAATTTCAAACGGTAAGTTGCCAACATCACTTCATATAAAATACGATAACCGTACAATTTATCAATCTTAAATATATACTTTCGTTTAAAATATCGACATTGACCGAGTTAGATTTTTCACGTGTTCAATGTGAATTTTTATTTGTAACTTTGGTTATAATTGATAATAACCTCCATTACTTAATGCAATCTACAATTTCTGTTTTACTAGTAGCATACTTGCAATCCTATATAAGAAATATTAGATATCCTGGTATATCCACAGCCCTACGTAGCACAACATTGTAAGTACTTATCTTGACACTAAAATGTTAGCCGAGGTTGATTTCACGTAATCTCGGTGGTAATTCAATAACTGTCTGCCTGAGTCAAGTTTTTCGTAGCATCTGCACATTCCGACAAAGAACGGCGATAAAGTTACAGAATGCTCGTATTGTCCGTGCAACTGTCATTTTTTGCACCTACGAATACGAAAACAAACAATTTTATTAAGATCATGCAATTTATTGACACACGATATTTGACGTACTTATTATTCACTTACCTTTATGCGTAACTACCGTGTTGAATGTACATACTTTTCAAACTGTGAAATGGATTGACGTCCATATCGAGTATTGTATCTAAACAATTTCAAGTGGCACGTAATCGTCACCTGATTCAATACCTTCGTATTTGATGTTCATAGACATTCGTGTTACGAAAGAACAATTAAATTGCCTTCTGCTTTTCTACATCGATCGAGAAATAAACTAAAAATGTATTAAAGATAATAAACGTAAAATAAACTGTACCTGTCAATGTCGTTATTATCGTAACAAATGGGTCTCTTAATATCATAGAGCGATAACAATACATCGTTCTTCAATTAAAAGTAAAAATCTTATAACCTTAATCATTGCAGTTCGAGTGTTAATGTACTTTTTAAGAACTACTTATTTAAATTTATGAATTCTGTAGAATACGATCTCGCTTGAAATTAGAATAATGTAATTGTTTTGTTACTGATGCAGTTTGTAAATAAACTTTTAAAGTTGAAACTCTGCGCAGCTTCCGTTACATTGCCACGCAAACGAGAATGGCGTACGACAGAAGTACGCAACAGTCGATAAAATAAATCCTTCAGCCATACGATAAAGTACGTATCAAATCTTACTTTGATAAAAAAGAAGTCTTCGTTTTCCGAAGAGTAAAAAGTTACCGAGAATATTGTAATTTCGATTCTATAAACGTAATACTAATGGCAAGGCGATTTTATAAATCATAATGATTAAAGACTGCGATAGTGATCTAAAGAACTCAAACGACAATCGTTTGTTTGTTACTAGAACACGTATTTGAAATTAAATTTTCATATCAAAAGAGTCAGGTGCAACGATTTTACCGACGTATGAGAAAGATTAAGTGCCTGATTGGAATCAACATATTTGTTGTATATATTATAAATTAATTTCTTGTCGATTATAATTATTTACTACTCTTCAACAATATTAATATTGTTCATAATTTTTATTAATTTAAAGATTTGAGGTATTTATAAATTTATAACTTTGGGAATTGCTGAATTATAGATTTAAAAATTTGGAAATTTGAGAATGGAAAATTTAGGAATTCAAAAATTTGAGAATGGAAAATTTAGGAATTCAAAAATTTGAGAATTTGATATTTTAAAATTTGGAAGGTTAGAAATATCAGAAATGGAATTTAAAAATTTGAAAATTTGAGAATTGAGAATTTGGAAATTCTGGAACAAAGGATTTAGAAATTTTCTAATTTTGAAAGACCCGAGACCATACTAGTTCCTCCCTGAATAGATATACGTATGTAAATTATAATGCACCGGTTTATTTTTTTCAGAACATCTCGACCGTCGATAATAGTAGCCATGTCGCCATCAGAAGATAACTTTCTCATGGAAAGACTCATTACTTCAGCTCATTTCCATGATGAGGAAGAACACCATGACGAGGAACAAGAGATGCACGATGTACTTGTTGCAAAAGGAGTTACCATGGTCATTTTATGTGTAGTCAGTACTTGCATGGGTATAATACCAATGCAAGTGGCTAAATGTTTAAAATGGAAAACAAGCGGTGTTGGGAATCCCAGGTATCGATACTTCTACATATTTAACGCTTCCGGGTATAAGTCGTACAGGCGTCAACGTACATACAAGAAGTTTCAAAAGTAACACTCAATCTAAAGACTACGAATTTTTCTTGTGAAAATAAATTTAGAGCTTTCACATACATTTGAGTATTAAAAAATTTGAGAGATTAAAAATTTAGGAATTTAGGAACATAGGAATTTTCCAAAGTATTGGAAATCAAATGTTTAATTTTAGTTTGCTCTGTGACAATATAGTTTGCGTTTTTGTACAGCTTGAAATCATTTACCTTCAGAGATGTCCCTTGATCAAATTGATAAACCACTTCAAACCAGGTCACGTACATATTGGAGGTAAACACCTCAAGTTTCAAAGTTTGCGGATTCCATTATCGCAACGACGATCATAATGCATTCGGTTTCGTGTTGTAATGCGTAATTACAAATGCAACCTGTGTGACGTAACCTTACCTACTAACGCAAGAGTGAAACAGGTCGGTAAATTAGTGATTTTGTTGCGGTAGGTCCACTATGGTAGTGAGTCTACTTCTGGGATTCGGTGGTGGCGTTTTATTCTGCACCACGTTTCTTCATCTATTACCGGAAGTGAAGGAGGGAGTGCAACATCTCATAGAGGAACAGAAGCTACCTCAGCTTAGCTTTTCACTGGCTGAAACACTTACGTGTGCCGGGTGAGTGAAGTATTTATTTATCAAATTAACAAATGATTACTAAACTTTATAACCGGAATGTATCAAAAGGTTACGCCATCTTTTAAATTTCGAGACATCGAATTTTCTTTCTTCATCTTAAATGATTCTTTACAGTAAAGTGAAATTAGATTTAATACGAATTTGAATGATAATGTGAGTCACTATCAGGTGACACAGTGGCTAAGATCATAAATTATTTATCGCTAAATAACAAGCTTTATAGGCGCCTAAAAGCATTAATGAGTTGTTTGCAACTTTTATTATGATCTCTAAGCACACATTGTTACAATTTGTACATGTAGAAAATGTGTCCTATGAAGGATAGAGAGCGCTAGTTGACCGATGTTGCAAAGAACGCTTCTAGATCCTGCAAGAAATTCGAACGAAGAAAGCGCTTAATTGTAATTTTGTCCTATGTCAAAATGTAAAGGAATTTGGCAAGACATAAATGTAGCTATTTCGTTTCAATGTAATTGACTAACTATTTTATGTACTTCAGAATATACACAAGACATTATTCATGTCACTCGTAATACTGTCTGATTCCAATATTTGTATCGACCCTCGTGAATTAATATCGTAAACCTGGACAGTGCGGTATACGGCTTTGAAGCAAGTGTCAAGTTCAAATTATCATAACCTATACACTTATTATTGTGTACAGTTTATGATCGCAGACACAAAGAGTATTATGGCATTTAATACTATGAAAAGCACCTGTGGATTTAGAGCTCCGCGTATCCCTAAGATGAGACAATTCTTAGAATCTGTTTTCTAATGAAGTTGGAATTTCGCTATAACGCCTCATACCGAGAAATGCGCGGGAAAAAAATTATGAAATGAGTCACATACGTGAAACTTCGATATCAGCACTTAATTATCATAACCTTGTATTTACAAATTATAAAATTTACAAATTTATATTTTTAATCTTAAAAATATGAAAATTTATAAATTTCAAAATTTAAGTTTGTAAATTAAAAATTTTTAAATTAAAAAATTCTTTTTTAAAACTATTACATATTTCCGCAGGTTCTTCTTGATGTATTTGGTAGAAGAGTCGGTGCACAGTCATTTGCGGAAAAAGGAAAACCAAAAAGACGAATACTCGAAGAAGGACGTCAGTCGTAGTACGAACGAATTGGTCGAAAATGGGCAAACGCTGCCTAATTGCGGCAATGGGCATTCACACTAGTAAGAATAGATGTTTATTAAACTGCACGCTGCGAATCGTATGCAAATAACACAAGATAAAAATACATTCATTGTTGCAGTAGCGGCCACGGCCATTCGCATCACTTGCCAGTCATAATGGACGAGAAAGATGACTTCGTCATAAGTTCTCTACGGGGATTATTAATAATCCTGGGTTTATCCGTGCATGAATTATTCGAAGGACTCGCAATTGGACTGGAAAGTTCAGCTTCTTACGTTTGGTACATATACTTTTTGATAAACAACCAGTTGAAGTTTGTACATTAGTATGCCCGTTTATATTCATGGTAAATTCAGTACAGCAATGAAGACTGAATAATAAATCATTTTCATTAATAGCAGTTCATTTTAACCTCTTCAGGAATAATGTTTCTAAGGTTACATTTTTGTGTAATTATATTTTATTTATTTCAAATCTGTAGTAATTGCATAAATAAATTCCAAAAGATATCATGTACAAAACAATGGTGACATTCACATATGTGACCTTTGGTTGATGATTTTAAAAACAATCTTGACATCGACGAGTATCTCTGAAGAGGTTAAACAGAAACAAAGTCTAAACATTTGAAAGTTCGTAAATATAAAAATGTCGTCCCTATATATTTATTTATGAAATCATACATTTACACAATGATAGTTTAAAAGAAATTCTAATAAGTTAAAAATTATCTTAACTCGTATATTAAAACGAATTACCCGCCTTTAGACTTTGAAATTGAAAACAAGCATATCAGTGACCAACAGCAAAGATGTTTAGTAAATAGCAAGAAATTAGTAGATAAACCTTGTATTGACTTATGACTAACAGAAGATTGATCACATCTGATATCTTATTTTCATTTCCTCTACTTGACAACAATAAAATATGGGAGAGGTTTCCTTCTTATCATGAATTACAAAACTTATCTCCTTGTGACCCACGTCATTTTTTTTCTAAAGAAAGTTTATTCCGTTTCTAGGTACATGTTCGCGGCAGTGGCGGCCCATAAATTTGTCATAGCGTTCTGCATAGGCGTAGAATTGCTAGCGTTGAACACCAGAACCTACCTTTCCGTAATTTACGTCTGCACATTCGCAGTTGTCTCTCCTTTAGGGATCGGCATAGGAATGTTACTAGTTGGTGGCGAAAGCGCCGCTGCAAATGGTATACTTCCGGTTCTTCTGCAGGTACACGCCATTTTCTTTCTATTTCAAGTCCCATTCAAACCTTCGAAAATATTTTAGAAAAAAATTACATGATTTCAAGAGGCAAATTATTGGGCGAATGTAGTATCTTTCTACATGGATGTATTGAGAAGATACATAGGTTAAGTTACAGCACCTTGTACCTTTTGATGCAGCTTGTTAATTCTCTGCATAAATTAAGTCACTTATAGTCACAGAAAAATTATTAGTTTACAAGATATTGTCATTTTTATACTGGATAGTGAAACCTGTACTAATGTTCATTTTTTAACGCTTACTTTCCGAAAGTTGCAGTTCGAAAGTATGTCTTTCAGCTTGAATGCACATTCATTCTGACTCTTAATATTTCTCCAACTCTTTCTATTTCCACGGAAATCTGTTAGTACACACCTCTGTTGTATCATTATATTTTATACATCCCTATAAAAAATCTGAGGGTATCAGATCTGATAACTTCGACAAAGATTCGATAGGCTTTAAAGTATGAGATGAGGAGCATATCAGCTACGTTGGAACGATATTCCGCGATACAAGAATGAAAATACTTTCTAAACTAAAGACCGTCTACTAGAATTGTCTCGTATAGAGAATGACAAACCGTATCGAACGGCGCATTCAAAGATACATAGTTCCATTTCCATATGGAAGAAAGTTACCTCCACCACATAATTTGCCTTTTAGATCATGTAATTTCTCTAACACAGTTTTTTGAACAATCTACATATACGTCGCGAATTTGGGACAGCTTTTGAAAATTCATATGTATCTTCATTATTTACCAACCAACGTTTCGTCATTGGTTCGACAGCTATGCTTTCTCTAAATATTGTATTGAATTATCGGTGGCTTCCTTCGAGGAATGTATTCGAGGAAATCCATCAAGGAAAAATCCACAAACTTCTGAAACCATTATTTGCGATAATTGATAACCAGCCATTACATAGCGGCAATATCAGGGAAAAGTTTATGGAATTATTTTCCTGAAAGTTTCATTTAAAATTGATATGATACAAATGGTGTTTTATGAAGCCTCTATCGGTCTTACTTTGTTTCCAAGTTGACACTTGATATATGATAATCTATTACGAGGGACGTTCAATAAATAAGGAAAAAAATGCAAGTAGCTTTAAGTCGGTTTATTCGATAAATAGCTGTGTATTATAACGAGATGTATTTCTAAGTATCTACATTCCTATATTTCCATTTCTCAAACAAATTTTGTCTGTTGAAATACAGGGTCTGGCATCTGGAACTTTACTGTACGTAGTGTTCTTCGAGATCCTCCAGGAGCACAGGACCGGCCTCAAACAATATCTATCAATTCTGGTAGGATTCATCGTGATGTTCGGACTTCAGCTAGTCAGTAAGTACAAAATTTACTATCAACTAATATTCAAGCATCGGTCAGCGAACGACTGTATGCATGTGAGCAACAAACAAGAATCAGAGGGAAACTAATCGTTAAAAAAAACCGGTTCTGCGATTAAGGCAAAATGGTAGTCGATCAGAGTTTTCTTCCCGTAAACAATATCGAGTCACGAGAGTATCCGGGAACACGTCACAATAAATTGAAACAAATGACGCGACGGTTACACCAGAGGTTACGACCGGTACGGTAATTGAAAAACTTATTTGCAACGGAATTATCATTATGCATGAAGCTTATCGACTAGAAGTGTCGTTAACACTTTGCTATCAACTACTGAAATGTTGTGTCTGCAGTTGTAGGAGATACTGTTGTAGACTCGCTGTCTTCTATTGCGGTGATTTTTGTCGCGTTGAATATTTACGCGTTGAGTTGCGGTAACTTTTGGTGTGGTGACTCATGACGCGTTCACTGTGCGCTGAATACTGTCGCGTTGATTTTTGGCGCGCTGAGTAATGACGCGTGGAATATAGACGCGTTGACTTTGGACGCTTGAACTATTGGTGCGTTGATAGTTAACGCGTCAAATATCGACGCGTTGAGTTTGGGCGCGTTGACTTCTGATGCGTTGACTGTCGGCGCGTCGAATACCAATGCGTTGACTTTGGACGCTTTAATTATTGGTGCGTTGACTTTTGGCGCGCTGATTTCTGATGCGTTAACTATCGGCGCTTCGAGTACCAATGCGTTGACTTTGGATGCGCCAATTCGCGATGCGTTGACTTTTGGTGCGCTGACTGGTGGCGCGTTGACTATCAGCGCATGGAATACCGACACGTTGACTGTCGACGCTTTAATTATTGATGCGTTGAATACCAACGCATCAAATATCGACGCGTTGACTTTTGGCGCGCTAAATCCTGATGCGTTGACTATCGGCGCGTTGAATATCAATGCGTTGACTTTTGATGCGCTGACTTATGGCGCGTTGACTATTGATGCGTCGAATGCCGATGCGTTGACTTCTGACGCTTTAACTATTGGTGCGTTGACTATCAAAGCATCGAATATCGACGCGCTGTCTTTTGATGCGCTGACTCGTAAAGCGTTGACTTTTCGCGCAGTTAATCAATGCTTTGACTCTGTATACTTAGAATATTAACGAGTTGAAGAGTTTTGAGTTGACTCTCGACATAGTAACTCCTTACACATTAAATATTGCCGCATTGTATTTCCTCGCGCTATATCGCCGTACGATATTAATGCATAATTAAGCTTTAGGTCAATACACGTTGTACAATCAGACATCATAACTTGCTATATGCCTTATATAGAATTGTGTGATCAAATATCACCATATCTTTTATCGCCGCTAAAAAATGTTACCTTACAGTTTGATATTATTGAAAGTAGCAGCGGTCAGCTATTTTCCGGAGATATTCTCTCATGATTCATTTGTAAGTCACGTTTAATATATCAATAATAATACACGGAGTGTTTATCGCTAATTGCATTAAACAACAGAGTACACATTGGATATACCGAAGTAACGAGTGACATAATCAATGACTGATCGTTGACATTGAGTTTCCATTTACTAAAAATTGTAATGAAAAGTATACATACATCGAAGGCAACTCGTGTAACAAAACAAAAAACAATTTTCTGCGCCGGTGACTCAACTCCACGTTGAATGATCGAGTCGCCTTTCACTGTGAAATCAGCTTCTCCCATTTACACAGGAGCATGTTTGATCAACGTGCTACTGAAAATCGATTGAATTATAAACGGCAAATGATGTACACAGCGCGGTGATTGGTTACAGGGAATTCTACGATCTTGACTAAATAGCTAGTTGCTCAATATATCCATCCTTAATATCTAATTAACAGCTGAATTTCTGTAAACGAGTTAACTGCCGCATTAATTTCGACGGAAATCTATTTCCGTGAATTCTAATTTATCGTCTATACTAATTAAGTCTTTCCATTGCATATATTTCAACATATCTAAACTTCGAACTTCAATAGTATTTCTTTTATGTCTAGGTAATTTTATATAGAGTTGTAAATATTGAGCAACGTTAATTATAATTGGTAGCTGAAATCTCCTTTCACAAAATCATTACATTTCTCGATATGAAAGGAAATTGCGATCATATGTTAAGACTGCTGGAACATGAAGACTGTTGCAAATGATGGTTTGCTTTTTCGACACTGTTGAAAGTGAAAACGATGCAACGAACTGGATTAGAAATTGAAAGTGACCTGCATTGTGCCATTTCAGCTACTCTTGCTGTTTCAATATGTTCTTGTAAATCACGATATAATAATCGTCAACTTTTTACGATCAAACTACTAAGTCCCCAGATCCTTTAAATTTTCTCAATTTTCTAAATCCCCAAATTCCAAAATTCCCCATATCTACTATATCCACAAACTTTCTAGATGCAGAAATTCCTTAGATGTGAAAATTCCCTAGGTACGTAAAATTTCGCGCGTGTAATAAATCCCCTAGGTAAAAAATTCCCTAAATCTAAAAAATTCCTAGGATATAAAAAATTCCCTAGATCCCGAAATTCCATACACCCCGAAAATTCCACAGATCTAAAAAATTTCCTAAATTTCGAAAATTCCTCAGACCTCAAAATTTCCCATATCTCAAAAATTCCCTAGATCCCCAAATCCCTTAAGTCCCAGATCCCACGAACATATAACTCCACTAGATTCAAAATGTTAACCAGTACAAAAATTCCCTAGATTTCTCCAGAATTTTCTTTATCCCCTATATCCCTAAATCGTCAGTTGAACTTCTAAATCCCCGAATACCGTAATAATTGGCCTTCGTGGCATGTAGTTAGAGTACGCTGTTGTTCCATAGAGCGTGACCGAAAGCATCGCAAGTATGCGATCGATCGATAGATCAATGAGGAACGATCGATCGGCTCCTAACAGGAGTCGAGGCACGCGGTGCTTGGCAATCATTCATTCTCTTCCATACACGTCGGCTGTGTATCAAGCGGCTCCTATCAGCCGCTGTTCGTCGGCAGGTTACCAAACAGACCCGACGAGTTCGTATACCTGCAAACATTTCCATGTCGGCTTGCATGGCATCGACGCGAACCGGAGTCAAACCGTGTAGGAAGGAGAGAACGAACGATCAACAGCCGGGTAGGGAAGCACCGTATGGAAGGGGTAGAGAACAGGAAACGAGTACAATCTTCGAAGCGATGTAACGAGGTCGTACAACGATTCAGGTGTTGAAGTATGACACGGGAAATACGAGCAATTAGATGGGCATAAGGAAAGGGGTATTCGATTGCGATTGTTATGTAAGATATGCTTTCGTAGAGGGTTAATTTGATATAATACTACCGGGTTCTTTAAAACATTGTGGATGATTCAGTTTCGATAATGGGTGTTTGTTACCCGTTTGCTTTCAGTTTCACTGTTCCATTGTTTTGTTACTTTATTGTTTTATTATTTAATCGTGTTACTAGTCTATTAGTATACTGATATATTACTATATTAGTATGCTACTATAATACTACATCATTACATGACTATACCACTATATTACTGTATTGCCATATATTACTACTGGTCAATTATTCAGTTACTTCATATTACTAGTCTATTACTATACTACTGTATTACTACATTACTATGCTACTATAACACTATATCATTACATGACTATACCACTATATCACAATATTGCCATTTATACTAATAGTCAGTTATTCAGTTACCTCATATTATTAGTCTATTACTATACTACTATATTACTGCATTACTATTCTACTGTAACACTATATCATTACATTACTATACCACTATATCACAATATTGCCATTTATACTAATAGTCAATTATTCAGTTACCTCATATTACTAGTCTATTACTATACTACTATATTACTGCATTACTGTGCTATTATACCTTATATCATTACATGACTATACTACTATATCACAATATTGCCATACATGCTACTAGTCAATTATTCAGTTACCTTATATTACTAGTCTATTACCATACTACTATATCACAATATTGCTATACATACTAATAGTCAATTATTTAGTTACCTCACTATTTTATTGTCCACTATTATTTCACCATTTTATACTGCTATTATATTTATGCTACTCTTCACTATTTTACTATTTTGTTGATATATTATACACTCTCCATGCTGTATTATACTAATACTTTTTATTCTATTTAAGTAATGGTTGTCTGTCTAAAGCTCCACAATATAAAATCATGAACTATCTATCAAAACCTAACTTCAAACCCACTCCTCCAAATTTCAGTGCCTGAGGTCGCCACCAACTATCCAGTTTGCAGTCACACTATA
Source organism: Megachile rotundata (assembly GCF_050947335.1). Taxonomy (NCBI): domain Eukaryota; kingdom Metazoa; phylum Arthropoda; class Insecta; order Hymenoptera; family Megachilidae; genus Megachile; species Megachile rotundata. Next base: position 19,927,817 of record NC_134983.1, read on the forward strand.
TCTCGAGTAGGACTATAGATCCCGTACTACGTAAGACACGAGGGGATCAGAGTCGAGTGGGCAACCAGCTCCGGAGTATCCGATTTACCGTCGTACCGCGTGGAGCGAGCACGGCTCGTTCCGACTGGCTCGTTCACAACGTTTCTTCCGAATCGCAGTCGCGTTTCTGTGAACGGACTGCGCGGCAGGAGCTCTTTGACCTGCTCGTTTTCGTAACGCGTTTCTTAATATCCTAAACCGTTCACTCTTTCCCGAAGGAAAAGTTGCGACAGTGCGATTCGCGCGCACGAATCCGGAGCTTCGCGCGATTTCGCGTCCCTTTTTGTCGAAACTTTGTATTAACTCTCATCGATAAAAAATAGCAAATCTTTCGGGTAAGAATGACAATTCGTTAATGAACTCGAGCGATGGTTCACGCAGTGATTGTCCGGCTGCTTCGAAATTATTTGCCTCGTGCTAAGTGATAAAGTGGCCATCTCCAAGTGAAGGGAGAAGCGCAGATGTTGAGCTAAGTGTGAAGGATAAGAGGACCGGTGATGATTCTGGAAAAAGGGGACGTCATTAAGTGACACCAGAACGTCGTTCAACGTTTACTTTGAAGAAAGTGCTGTTCAAATTTCGAGAACTTCGTACACAGATTTTCGTATAGAAACATGGAAGAAGCAACGACAGCCACGATTTTATTGATAGCAAAGATTGGAGCGATGATCGGTCTCGGTTTCGGTTCCCTCATTTTGGGGATATTACCGTTGATCGTCGGAAGATACAGATTGAACCACAGACAGAAACGACATCGAGGAATTTCGAGCAATTCCAGCACTTGTACTTCGACGTCAGCCTCGGACGCTTCCTCTTCGACCGTTTTCTCGGGATCCGCGGCGGATTCGCAAGTACGTCTCGGATGTACAAAATTGTCACTTAAGATGTCCGATAATTTAATCCTCGATTGGCACGATTTAACATACGGCGTTTGTTCGGATTTTTGCTGTTGAAGATTATTGTTAGTCTGAAGGTGAATTTTTGTACATGAAATGTCAGATAGATTAACTTGAAATTGAGTAAATTGGAATGTATGTACTTAGTATCAATTTTTATCTGGTGGTAAGAAGGGATAAATGATGATTAGAATGTTGAAGAGATCGAGAGAATTGCTTTCAATTTTAACAGATTAAATATACGAACATTAACATGTTTGAATTTCTATGCTTTAAAATTTGTAAACATTTCAAGTTTTCAAATTTAAAAGGTTTCAAGTTTGTACATTCTTAAAAACATTCACATTACAAACATTTTTGGAAACATTTCAAGTTTTCAAGTTATTCAAGGTTTCAAGTTTGCACATTCTTAAAATCTCAAACCTTCAAAAGTTTCTAATTGTGAAATTTCAAATTAGTTTATCAAATAATTCACGTACAGAATGTTCTCTTTAGATCGCTTTACGATGCTCACTGTGGAATCTCTTCTTAATATCACATATCTGAAAGTTTATACAGTTATTAAAATGTTTATAGTTCGTCGTTAAACTTCTAGTTTAAGATACAGATTACATTCCGCATTTAATTTGTGCAGCAAATTAATCTGATATTTCAACACTTAATACGTAGATTGGCACAGTGAAAGCTATTATATCAAGATTTTGTCGCTTCTTATTACGTTATCTATCGCTCGTGCATCGAATGCGTAAACGTGATCGCTTTAGTGATTTAAGACGGGGTTTTCCTAATGTGAATGATGATAGGAAGTCGGTTAGTAATCTTTGGGACTGCATTCAAATTTATTATTACATTCTTGGGTCTGTCGTTTTTTAATCTTTCACGTGGCAATTTGGTAGACAGGTAGTGGGAGAATTGTGAGAGGTAGTTAGTCGTTAGGTGTGATACTTGACAAATACTCGATGTTATTTATATTCAGGAATTTAGAGATTCTTAGATACCTTTGATTACTATATGTATTTCTAAACTTCTAAATTTCGAGATCTCTAAGCCCTTGGATCCCTAAATTCCTAAATTCCCAAGTTCCTAAGTCCCCAAATCCCCAAATTCCCAAGTCCCCAATTCCAAATTTTCCAAATCCCTAAATCCCCAATTCCACATTTCCCAAATTCCCAAACCCCCCTATTCCACGTTTCCCAAATTCCCAAACCCCCCTATTCCACACTTCCCAAATTCCCAGATCCCCCTATTCCACATTTCCCAAATTCCCAAATCCCCCTATTCCACATTTCCCAAATTCCCAAACCCCCCCATTCCACGTTTCCCAAATTCCCAAACCCCCCCATTCCATATTTCCCAAATTCCCAAGTCCCCTATTCCACATTTCCCAAATTCCCAAACCCCCCATTCCACGTTTCCCAAATTCCCAAACCCCCCCATTCCATATTTCCCAAGTCCCCTATTCCACATTTCCCAAATTCCCAAACCCCCCATTCCATATTTCCCAAATTCCCAAATCCCCCATCCCATATTTCCCAAATTCCCAAATCCCCCATTCCATATTTCCCAAATTCCCAAATCCCCCATCCCATATTTCCCAAATTCCCAAACCTCCCTATTCCACATTTCCCAAATTCCCAAACCCCCCTAATTCCACATTTCAAATTTACCAAATCCCCAATTCCAAATTCCCCAAATCCCCAAATCCCCACCTTCTCAAATTCAAAGCTTCCCACACCCTAAACTCCCCCATCCCCACCTCTCCACAAACATCGACATTTCATTTCGACATTTGTCAAGTTTCACGCTTAACGACCCAATACCCATGTAGGTTAGCATTTACACGAGATAAGCTCGAAAGCCTAGCCGATCGTTCCACTTCCACCCAGCGCTTTCTTTCGAGGAACTGCTGGGTAACCCCGACAAAAGAACAAACTTCGACGATAACTCGTGATCCTCCAGGGCCTGTACACCTCGTTGCTGCTGTGCTTCGGCGGCGGGGTCCTCCTGTTCACCACGTTCCTGCACTTAGCTCCGGAAGTCCGCGACAGCGTCGAGAGACATCAGCGCAACGGTCAGCTTCCGACTTTAGGCACGCTAAGTTTGTCCGAGTTGCTGTTCTGCGGAGGATTCTTCCTCGTGTACCTCGTTGAGGAGGCGGTGCACGCAGCGTTGACAGGAAAGCCTGAGTCCTCGGAGGCTCTGCTGTATAGAACAGTTTCGGTACGCAGATGCAACAATCAACCAGGTGCGTCGACCGGCTCGACGACCACCATGTCCACCACGACAAGATCTACCTGGAAGGAGGGCAGCGACGATCTGGAGGAGAACGAGAACGAATTGTCCAAACAGTCGAAGCACGTGGACGGCAAACAGGACAAGGTGTTGCCGGCCATATTCGTCCTCTCTTCGCCGACCGGATTGTCCTCCTCCGAGCACAGCGCCGACACCAGGTACCCTTCGGACGTGGACCTCAACCAGTTCCCTGTAACGAAGCACCACGAGCACAAACACGTCCCTGTCACGAAGAACACCTCCGTCCAGGGCCTGCTCACCGTTTTAGCTCTCTCCTTCCACGCCATCTTTGAAGGTCTGGCGGTCGGACTGGAACCGTCCATAGGTTCCGTCGTTTATCTGGCGGCAGCCATAGCCACACACAAAATGGTGATCGCTTTCTGTGTTGGAATGGAACTGTATGTTGCGGGAGCCTCCACCAGAACCACACTCAGCTATCTCACTATATTCTCCATGGTGACTCCGATCGGTATCGCCGTGGGACTCGCTCTGGGGCATTTTAAAAATGATAGCGAGAATCTGGGACCCACGCCGACTATACTTCAAGGAATGGCGGCTGGGACGCTGCTGTACGTGGTCTTCTTCGAGGTTCTTGCAAGGGAGAGGGCTAACGAGAAGAGTGGACTTCTGCAGCTGACAGCTATTATCGTTGGATTCATGCTGATGCTGGGATTGCAAATCGCTAGTGAGTGTTTATGGCGAAGGTGGTATTGGTAGAGAAATTATGATTTAGGAGGAAATGAAGCTGGTAGTCGTTAAATATTTGTTCACGCGTTGAACGTTAATTTTACTTGTTTCGACATCGTAAAAGATTTTACTCGCGTGTCTATTTTATTTCTTAGCGGTAATCTTGAGTGCCGGTAAGATCAGTATATTTCTGGCGTTCGAAGATTGTTTTATCACGGATTGCGCAAATCCATTATGTGGTAACTGACCATTGCTTTAAGTAATGGTTTGAATACATTTAGAATATTTATTTTTATTTTAAATAGTTGTAACAGACGCTACTCTTCATCAGCTTGGTTTAACTCTACGTTATGGAGCAAACATATTTTAGATATACAGAGTTAGATTTATGGGGTACAGAATAAGTCACTTGCCCTAGGAGAAACCTAGAGTCTCTTGGCTACCTACGATTAGAAATACAGAGAAAGTATGATCTGTATAATTAATTGCTAACAAAGGATCTACCCATTTCTCTTATTACTCATATCTTTTTTATAACGCATTCACTGGGCGAAAGTTCCAGATTTAATTGGAACGAGGGAACTTTCCAGTTAAGGCACACAACGAAGTTTTAGGGAACACTTTCTCTGGGATAAATTTATATTCTCAGAATTATCGAACGTTGATTTTTAAGTGAACAGAAAGACACTCGAAGGGAAACATGTATTAATATAATCTACTCTAAACAATCTGCAGCAACACTTGCAGCAACACTTGCAACAATACTTGCAGTAAAATTCACATTTATTAATACAATCTACTCTGAACAATCTGCAGCAATACTTGTAGTAATACTTGCAGTAAAATTCTCTTTTATTAATACAATCTACTCTGAACAATTTGCAGCAACACTTGCAGTAATACTTGCAATAAAATTCACATTTATTAATACAATCTACTCTGAACAATTTGCAGCAATACTTGCAGTAATACTTGCAGTAAAATTCATATGTATTAATACAATTTACTCTGAACAATTTGCAGCAACACTTGTAGTAATACTTGCAATAAAATTCACATTTATTAATACAATCTACTCTGAACAATTTGCAGCAATACTTGCAGTAATACTTGCAGTAAAATTCATATGTATTAATACAATTTACTCTGAACAATTTGCAGCAACACTTGTAGTAATACTTGCAGTAGAATTCTCTTTTATTAATACAATCTACTCTGAACAATTTGCAGCAACACTTGCAGTAAAATTTACAAACAATAACCAAATAAAACTGCATTAAAAATACCGCATTTTACAATAACGTCAAAAAGTTAAAACTAGAAAAAGCACGTTTTGTTCGGGACACCCGGTAGAAACACGGTGCGGAATTCACTCGAAAGTAATTTCAAACCCTCTGCCAACTCGTGTTACCGAGTTAATTGCTCCACGATATTAGGTGTTGCCGACATTTACCGAACGATTGGGAAGTCTTCCGTCTTCCAGCCTCGGTGCAAACCTATCACCGGTACGTCCTTGGTACAATCACCACCCACGTGTTTCGATATACGTGGTAACCGTGTCTGAACATCGATTCGACGTAAAACGGTAACGTCGAAAAAGTCACGGTCACGAAAAGTGAACCATGAGAAATCGAACGGTGCTACCAATCTTTCTCTCGGTCGAATGTAGTTCGTCGAGCAGGCTGAATCAGCACGCTCTTTCGCGTCCTCGGGGCTTAATCTTTGAGATATTGTTATCATCCTGTCAGCAAACACAGCCCGATCTTATCCGAAAATCGAGATAAACCGACTACTTCTTCGATCGATAAATCTTGCATTGTTGCATCTTGAGATTCAATTTGAGGGAGAATGTAGTTCTGATTTAAATTTATGGTCAGGGAGCAAATTTATGGAGTTACAGATATTTAGATAGTAGGATATTAATATATACTGCTGGATGTATATGTAGAGAAATATCTCAGGATACTTTCAGTTTTTTGGATTGCTATATTTGTATATTGCTATCACTCATTATAAGTTACTAGGTTTGTGGATTGTTATACATATAGGTATCAAGTTCCTTGCACTTGTTGACCCCTATACGTCTCTATACCTCAACATGCATGTACTACAACATACATGTATCACAATGTCCATATGCCACAACGTCCATATACTATACATCCATGTAGCACAACGTCCATGTACCACAACCCACAACGTCCACATACGACAACGTCCATGTACCACAACCCACAAGTCCACATACGACAACGTCCATGTACCACAACCCATAACGTCCACATACGACAACGTCTACATACGACAACGTCCATATACGACAACGTCCATATACCACAACGTCCACATATTACAACGACCATATACCACAACGTCCACATACGACAACGTCCATATACCATAAAGTCCACATACGACAACGTCCACATACGACAACGTCCACATACGACAACGTCCATATACCACAACGTCCACATATTACAACGTCCATATACCACAACGTCCACATACGACAACGTCCATATACCACAACGTCCACATATCACAACGTCCACATATCACAACGTCCACATATAACAACGTCCACATATCACAACGTCCATATACCACAACGTCCACATATCACAACGTCCATATACTCCAATATCCCTATACCTCAATATCCCTATACCCCAATATTCCTATACTCCAATATCCCTATACCCCAATATCCCTATACCCTAATATCTCTATTTGATCGATATCTCTGCACACCATAATCTCCACATCCCTAGATCCCCAAATTCCCAAACCATGAATCCCCCACCTCCAGATCGAAACATCATTAAACCAAAAATATCCCTAAATCGAAAATAATATAATAATACATAGCTTCTTCGCAAGACTCGTACAATACATCGCTGATTACATTGAATAATAGTGCAGTCCGTACATGACGCGCCGTCTATCTCAAACACGTTAAATGGACGATTTCAATCCGTCTACAGGTCTGATTACTCGATTTCGCAGATTAACTTCGTTTTCCCCACTCTACCGAGGCTAGTTTTTTTCGTCGTACGACGACAGTCTCCAGCATACCGTGCAAGTGAATTGCAATTAGGTTGATAACTCTGATAACGGTGGTGTACGACGCGACGTAGCGAACTACTGCTTCGTGGTAACGTTGCTCGACATAGAGGAATCGTCGCGACACGCAGCCACAATAAAACTCGGATGTACCTATTAACCTATTAATTCACGAAAACTACGTGATATCGTTACCGGCTTAGATCGTCGCTGAACTCCAAACGATCAAGAAATATCGATTCATTGATCGATATCTGACGCTGATAGTACTTAACCGTATGTCTTAAAAATGTATCGCATGCAACTGTGACGTGGTTATCGGTAATTATAATTTGTTAAGTATACGAACAGTAGTTGCACAGTCGCAGAATTACGATGCAAGTTTTTATTCGGTGGATGTAACTCTTGCGGAATAAAGACTTCCTTCCATGTACAATTAAACGTATACTTTTTGACAGTGCCGGCATTAGCGGGCACGTGCCATAGGTACCACATTCAGAAATTTTTACGTTTTAGAAAAATTAAACAGTATTACTGTTGACTCGCGTTATATTGCCATTAACAGTAGTGGAGTAGAACATGGAAATATAGCACGTAACGATATAACGTGTAATATAGTGTATGACAACGCAACGCATAAAAATACAATTTTTGGCAATATAGCGCATGGTAGTGCAACTCGAGGCAATATAACGCGAGGCAATATAATTTGTGAAAATTCGGTGCGTGGCAATACAACTCAAGGCAATATAGCGCGAGGTAATAAAATTCATTAAAATACGGCGCGTGGCAATATATCGCGAGGTAATAAAATTCATGAAAATTCGGCGCGTGGCAATATAGCGCGAGGTAATAAAATTCATGAAAATACGGCGCGTGGCAATATAGCGCGAGATAATAAAATTAACGAAATTCGGCGCGTGGCAATATAGCGCGAGGTAATAAAATTAATAAAATTCGGCGCGAGGTAATAAAATTCATGAAAATACGGCGCGTCGCAATATAACTCAAGGCAATATAGTGCGAGGTAATATAATTCGTGAAAATACAGCGCGTGGCAATAAAGTTCGAGGCAATATAACACGTGACAATATCAAACATTAATCATGGCAATATAACACGTGGTAATATGAAACATAGAACAATACAACTCGTGGCAATATATCAGAATTGAAAATGTGTCAGTTCCTGCTCTATCACCTTTGAGTAAAATTTAATCCAACCCAGAATTTCAATTACTCTAAAAATTGATTATTCTGTAAAATCTAGCAACGCCTCCGTCTCCGGTCTATTTCACACGCGTACAATAAAATTAAATACGTTACTCGAGATTATAAAGTGAGTTTAAACACTAAACAGAGATTTATAACAACAGCCGTTTTTCTAAAAGCACAATTCGTTATGTAACTCAATCTCATGATACACAAGTAGTCGAGGTGTGTACATAACGTGAAACAATAGGTCACACTGTTTGATTCCGAAACAAACGAACGTAACATTTATTAACTCGGGTACATACCATTCACTGGGCTTGTTTGTATAGCCAGTCATTGACCTCGTTAAATTTAACCTTTCACTACCATTTTCCTCATTGTTTTCTTCTTGTTAATGATACGCGGCCAATTATGAACAATTGCATGTGATTCATTATTATTCTTATTCCGGATAAAATGAGTTATATACTTACTTAGCGATGTTCACCCATTAGCTATATATTTACATTTTTTCAAGTTTCGCTACGTTTGAACTAGACTTGTTTCATAAATATTCATAACCGCGTAATAGTATACATTCCGATTTAATGGTAATAAATATAATCATTGTTACGTAGAACTTACAAAGTCTTCACGCAGAATAACGTTGAAATTAAACTGGTTACCTGTGAGCTTTCTCCACCTACAGCAATGACCTAAGACAGTGAACAATTCGACCGACTTCTGACCGCTTTCTCGACTATTTACCGTATTTCGGTCTATATTTCCATTTACGAAAGAAACACCTTTACGTGTAAAGAATTAAATTCTATGCCTTTCGTGTGAACAGATGATCACTATATTAGTTACTCGTCGACGAATAACAATGCATAAATAACAATTTTGTTTTATTGTTACAGCCGCACATTCTCACTCTCACTCGCACTCGCATGGTCACTCACACGGACAGGACACCGAGCATCACCACGAAGATGATCACGACCACAAATTGGATTCCTACGAATACGCGCATTCAAACAAAACGGGCGAACAAATATTCACTGATACGATTGATAAGGTTACGGAAAGCATCGCAGAAGCAGTCAGCAACGCTTTATCGTCCACGACGAGAGCTCCGACGAATACTTCGTTGAGAATGAGGAACGAAACAACTCTGAACCGAGACCACAGTTAAAAATTGATTCGTGCGGGAGTGAATCCCTTAAACAAGGCGCTAATAGTTACTCCGTGGGACAATGTCCCTGCGATTGTTACTTATTTTTAGGAATCAATCAATCGTGCTATGTACAATTTATTAATAATCTTGAAGAGATTTTCTAATTAATAGAAAAACAGAGGTGTTGGTCGAAGACAGTATTATGAAACGTTGGTTTCAGCGCGAGAAAGAATGACATTCTTGCTGTATGTGCGCTAATGCGTGTTATATCTTTGATACGCACATTATGAGGGTATTTAAATAGGGAGGTTTATGAAATACGATTAATGAAAAGTGTTATGTTTAAGAAAACATGTGTGATACGATTGACGAGTTACATCGTGCAATCGCGTTACTTATCCTTTCTTTTTATGTAATTTAAATTGTATGGAATATCTATACTGAGTATCTTTTATATTGTAATTAGAAAATCGTATTTTAATTGTATATATCGATATTTAAATACATTGCAGTAATGCACCGCTTAGAATCAGTTTAAACATAAAAAAAATCGATAATGGTTTTAATCGTGTTTTAATGAATTTAGATATTTCAGTATGCATTATCATTTTACTTTACGATATATTGTACACCGCGTATCGTTGAGAGTAATAACCCATTAGTAATTATAAAGGCGATAGAAATCAAAAACCTCATCCTTCACTTGGTTGTAAATCACGTTAACGTGATACATTGTTATTCATAAACACGTTTCAATAATAATAATACAGAAATGCTATTTTTGAAACCAAAGAATTGATTTTTAAATATAAATTATATTTTTCGACGTAATAAACAAATCACGATTACAATAATATGTACATACATATGAAGCAAAAAGTTTTTTAACTAAATAAATAATTGCTATAATTTTAAGATAAAATATTTTCGATTTAATATGGATAAAAGTAGCCCCATAGTATTTCTTTTTCCGTGATTTTTATTGCATTTATAATTTTTAATATCTTCTGCAAAATAACTGGATGACTCAACATCATTGTAACACAATAATTAATTTGACTAAGGCTTTTACGAATATAAATTGTTCACTCGTGTCTTAAATACTTATTGTTTATGTTTATTATTTATTATTTTTATTTACACACCATCATGTGAATATATTATACAGACACATAATGTGACTGGTTTGTATGTACAGTTTATCATCAAATACTTACACATACCACCATTACATTTTGTATACTGTAAAATGTATTAATAAAATAAAAAAGTTTTGATACCAAAATCATCCTCTTCTGACTAAAAAAATAATATTGATAAACATAGCAATTTAAGTTTAATAACGGACTTTATTAAACAAATGATACAGTGTTGTTTTCCATGAACCTGTACACATTTTTAAGCTTACACATTTCATTAATTAAAATTGATTCTGAACATGTTGCTTACAAAAAGACAAAACGTGCACGTGCACAACAATAAATTAATGTTACATTTATGTTTGCTTGAGAAATCAATACAACTTATTCACTATTCGTGATATAAAGTCATTTACTTTTTTTTGCTAATACAACATTTATTAAAACTGCTGGGAAATTTGCAGATGTCTACCACTACTGCTAATTAGTTACTTTCAACATATTTTATGTTTTGAGAAATGCACTCATATTATAAAGACTTTACAAATCATTAAGCAATTTTTCTTGTCTTTTTTTACACCTTTTATATATAAGTTATATAAATTCATAAACATCGATATATAATGTGAGATATATTTCACGTTTTAAGAAATTGTTTGTCATCAATTCATTGTTTGTAATACTCTTGCTTTTGTCTTATTCATCATTGAAATAATTTTCAGATCTTATAAATAATTGACCAGGACAAAACGGAAATAATTTATAATTATGTTCAACATAATTTCACACTCAACCTTCTGCTATTTATGCAGCAAGGATCATACAAAAAGTAAGAAATTGTAGATATTTAAGAACTCCTTACTGAACTTTACATTTCTTCTTTGCTTTGGTTCAACACAATTACATTTCATAATATATTATTGCAATTTTTTTTTAGATGCATTTATTACACAATGATCATGTATTAATTATGAGAACTTAGTTGATCTATTTCTTCTGTATTTGTCCATCAACAAAGTCCAGATAACTGGAACCGATCTTAATAAATGTAAGTCCAGAACCAATGCCAAGTATTGTACACAAAGTAGGATTAGGTGGTACCATAGATCGCAATACTGCCCAGATTAACACAGATCCAAAGCTCAATAAGACAGCTCCAGTAGCACTGTTACAAATATTAAAAAGTAAAGTAGTTAACATGGTATACTATGTGCATATCTGCAATCTATATAAAATAAGCACAGACACAAAATTTGATGTTAAGATACATAGATAAATTCTTATAGTTTAATCATTAGTACTAAAATAACTTTGTCAATACTTATTTTAAATAGACAACATTTAAATAACATATATTATAAACACAAAACAAATTACCTATATAATAGTTTTGCATCGTAAGTAGCATTTCTCATATGATCACGAGTATATATGTACGATCCAGTACCAATGAGAGCGCTTCCCAATAAAAAGTTTGTAATATCTTTTTTTGGAAACACCCTACAAACACATTATTATAATACATTATAAATTAAAAAAGTAAATACTTATCAAATGGATTAATTAACGATAATATACAATTATTACTAAATAATAAATGCCATAGTCTAAACACAACTTTTTACTTAATACTTTGGCATTGATTAATTTGATTGTATAAAAATTAAATATTGGTTTATATATTTAAATTAAATAGGTCAAATATAGTAGTTTATAAAAGTCAAACAAGAAAGAACATTTCAGTTACAATTTGTAACTTATTCATAAAAATATTCATTGAAATATCTGCTGCTGAATGATTACGTAACATTCTAAAAATGATGGAACATGTATACCTAAGTTTGAGGTTAATGTTTGATCGTATAATTCATTACCTGACGACAAGACTTGGATTCATTACATTGATGGATAATGCGGTGTAAGAAGCGACACCGAAAGCAGGAGCGTAAAATTTAACGAGACTGCATTTCGTAATTGGTTTCAAACCGAGTTTTTGAAAAATTGTGCCGGAGTTCGTGCTTCCTGCAGCAGCCATTGTACCTTGGTCTTCTTCTCTATGCAGTTTTCGATCGACTACTACTGGAATATCGCGTTCCTAACGCGATAGAATACAGATTTAATAAACTAGGGCTTACAGGAATTGTACCAAACCAATAGTACGGAGAAGTACGAATTTGAAACAGAAAAATAGAATTTAATAGCGCGTTCCTAAATGCATTACCGGCGTGAAATTGTTTTAAAATGTGTTCCAAAATTAAATTTTAAATAAATTCGATTGTTATACAGTATAGTCTCAGTATATGGCCCTGGACAAGAAATCTTTCATAAAATAGGCCATATCAGTGCAACTGTATTCATATAGTATTTAATTATTAAAATCCTTTCGCGAACAGCGCAGCTCATGAATTGTTAATTAAAAAATTTTCCAACTAGAAACTTGCAAATTACAAAGAATGTAAATTTGTAAATTTACAAACGGTTTCTGTAAATCAATGTACGAATCTTGTAGATCGAAGTCCGTGTTGAAAAGAACTCCCTCAACAAACTATATAAATGGGAATGATACAGTGGAATTGCACTATACATACAGTGATTTTATTTAAAATTCAATGTATTATTTTTATTTTAATTCCATGTTAATTTCATTCATACTTTTCATCTTCAAACATGGAATACATTATTCGACATTGCAGTAATATTTTGGATACACTATTTTACATCATTATCACTACTAGTTTATATACAATGTCAAAAGCACGAATAATATTTGTACTATTCCTTGGTAAGGATTCATGGATAAAAAAGTATTGTCTTTTGAGGTGTCTTTGATAAATTTACTATTTCTAATCATATGTACACGTAAGATCACCAACTACAACATGGCAGTGAATATTACTATGTACTAATTGATCTATAACATTATATCGTTTCCTTACGGTACTATACATTTATAAATAAAATAAATATACAATCTGTGTATGTACAACTCAACCGTAATAAACGAAATTTATTTTTTTGACGATCCGCTACCTTTCAACCTAAATTTCGAGTATTTACCCTAACAATCTTTTGTACAGATCTTGCAATGGTAGGTGTCGCTATAATGAAAATTTGATATAATATTAATATAAATTTGTTCTAAAAATTGTATTTTAAGCATTAACAGCGGGACCTAGCCTTGTATGTGGTAGGGGATTAAATGGAGTTGTGTTTCGAATCTCTTTTTCTGCGCAATTGGCATAAATATCGGCTGTAAGTTCGCTTAATGGAATTTCAGTATCTGCTTTCGCAGCTTTCACGGCGTCGTCAACTTGTTTCTTTATTTCACTTTCAATTTTCTGTATAAAGCAACATAAATTTTTAATTATTTCATAATCGTTTAAGTCAAAAGTACATATTTTAGTCAAATTTACCTTAATTTCATCTTGCGAAATAAGATTAGAATTCAATACTCGTTCTTTGAAACCAGTGATAGGATCTCTTGTTTGTCTTACTTCTTGAACTTCTTCTCTGGTACGATAACTCGTTCCAGGATCGGACATACTGTGTCCACTATATCTATAAGTTACAGCTTCCAAAATAATAGGACCTTTACCAGATGTGCAAAAGTCTACAGCAAATTTTGTAGCTTCCCTCATTGCCAGTACATCCATACCATCCACCTGAAAGTATATTTAATTAGTTTAATACATAATGAAACTATGAAAGAGAAATTTTTCTTTTTTTGTAAACGAACCCAAATTCCAGGGATAAAGTCTCCTCTTGTGTAATAATCTGTACTTGCAGAAGAACGTTCTACGCTAGTACCCATACCGTACCCGTTATTTTCACAAACAAAAATACAAGGGACATCCCATAATTTAGCCATGTTATATACTTCAAATACTTGTCCTTGATTAGCTGCACCATCTCCATACAACGTTACACATACTCCTCCAGTATTCATGTACTTTTTAGCAAAGGCAATTCCAACTCCTAGTGGCACCTATTATCATCATAATAATTTTATGCTGATCAATATTTTATTAATTTTCGAATTTTTCTTTCAAAACATCAAATTTCTAACTTTTTAAATTTATAAATTTGATAAATCCAATAAATACTTACTTGAGCTCCAACAATGCCATTTCCACCATAGAAGTTTTTAGAATACATGTGCATGGAACCACCTTTACCCTTCGCATTACCACCTTTCCTACCAGTTAATTCAGCTAATACACCAAATGGATCTATTCCCATTAAATAAGTCCATCCATGAGCACGGTAGGCAGTGATTACAGCATCTTGTGGTCGAAGAGATGCTTTTATACCAACAGCACAAGCTTCCTATCAAAACAGCAATACTTTGTTCAGCTAACAGAAATTGTTTTTGATTACCTTGTGAAATAAATTGAATTATTTTTACCTGGCCAGAGTATAAATGGCAAAAACCTCTAACAATTTTTTCTTTATATAGATTTCCTGCTGCTGTTTCCATACGACGAATCGTATGTAATTTTTTGTACAAATCGATAGCTTCGTCTCTAGTGACAGTAACATGAGTAGATGGACCACTATCCAGTTTGTGTAATCGAAAAGGTTTCGTTTCAAATGAAGCTTCTGTGGCATAATTGTTCTTTTTGTTGAAGAAATAAGATACCACCTGCAAATATATCAAGTTTAAAATTTGTTACAAATAACTTTAGATAAAAAGAAGCATAGTATCTATAAAATGCTATTCTTGCTATATGAAGTGATACATAAAATAAAAACATATATTTAAAAAACTATGCCAAATTAAAAAATTCATGGTGTTTCTGTGATTCTAAACACAATCACACTGCAATGCGATGAACTCGTGTGAAATATTTAAAAAAAAATTCGGCACGATGCAACATGTATAATGTGATTTTTAGTAAAAAACACATTAATGATTTCTAAACGAATAATTACCTCATTCCAACTTCCGAACTGACGAAACACCAGAAGGGGATATAAAAAAAAAGAAAAGAACGACTGTTCAATTGCAAAACTTCAAGAGCGATCATACGATTAGAAAATATAAGAAGACCCTGGCATGGAACGTGTTGGCAAGTAGTTAACTAAAGGTCATTTATCGTTCATTAGATTAAGTACTTACGTTTCGCTTCGAGGTTTGCACCCCTATATTTCTGATGCAGTTCGGAATCATTTTCACAAAAATGTTCTTTAATCGAAACGAGAATTAAGAGGATAAAGGAGGAATCAAAAAATTAGAAAATGGATTGAACCAGGACGGGTCATTCATTTGGCGCGGACAGTATCGTAAAGACTAGACTTGTAAACGTCATAGGTTCATACGATTCTTCCCCCCTCTTCCCACGAGTACTATAGTCATTAGGGACCATCTTCATTGAGCCAAATAATCGCAAACCTACGCGAACAAAATATTCGTAATGTTCGACGGCATATTAGATCATATTGTACATATTTAGTACTCGTAGGTTATCTCTTTCTACTTGCTCAATTAGGAATTTGAAATTGGAGATGATAAAAATTGGAAATTAAGGATTTGCAATTCCGAATATGACTAATATTCGATGGTTTTTACTAAAGAACAATAAACATAATGCGTTTCCTCGCTTGTGCTCCTTCGCACTCCTTCGGCTCAATGAATGTACGCCTTTAAATATGTGTACAGTCTGACTTAACGGATCATTTACAATAAAAAATGAAACACGTGTTTATAGTACCAAGTACAAAGTTTCGATAGAAAATTTTTTTTAATATAAAAATTATTATATTAGATTATAATGTATAGTTTATAACAAAATATATTATTACATAATATTAAAAACACGTTTTCGAATTATCAAGCTATGCGAATAATGTAAGAAAATTGTCTAACATTTATTATTTATTGGTTTAGTTTGAAGCTGTACAAAGAAAGTATTAGGAAGTATTATATATTCAGATATTTCAAGGTAACCTTCGTGATTAAAAATAGTTTACGAAATCAGCTGATTCAAGATATTTACTATTCGAAAACACGTGGGTTACTTATTTCCCGTTGGATTGTACTCAATTTGCGTAACTCGCCTAATTCATGCATAATCTATTCTTCTTTTTTACAATATCAGTCATGTACGTGGTAAAAAATATATGAATAGTGTAAGTAACAATGATGTAAGAAGAATGTAGGATGGAAAAAATATACAAAATAAAAGATCATGGGTTATACACGTTTGACATTGTAAATATCATTAGAACGCATGTGCATTGTCCTTGAATGCGAATCCTACTTTACCAATCACAGCTGATATGCGCACGAGAAGCCAAAATTCATCGTACGATAAATACAATCTTCTGTATATGTAACAAGTTGTATACATATCATACAAAAAAATTGAAATATTACATGCAAGATTGTCTCTGTATCTAATGTTCATAGCAGTAATTTTTATTGATACAGTGCATCAAGATAAAAAATAATAAATCATAAATGTTGAATTTAGTATTATCTTTTAATCCAACCAATATAAAGTGTTTTATAAAATAAATGTAAATGCATCATCAGTGTATAATTCTTATGTATATATTTAATATTACAAAAAGTTGTGTATGAAAATGTATAAAAAGCTCATGTATATAAGGATAAGAAATTACCATAATTAATTAATTTCATTGTTCTTATAAATACTGCAAAAACTGGTCCATAAATATTGTAATCTATATAGAACTTTTTACAATGCTGACATTCATAATGCATGGTGGAGTGAATTGTACATACCGAATAGTATTTTTGATGTTAATATATGTAGAAGAAATGGTAACAGCAATACCAAACACAACAATTAAATAGCTAAACCAACTATTCCATCTTTGAAAATTACAATTTATCTTAAACTTTGACATTGGCTCTTCAGGAACTATTGTTTCTCTACGAACCTCAAAAGGTCTATTAGCATCTATAAATATGGGTTTTCCAATATGACTTTTGGTCATTAAAAATTGTTCACTAGTTTTTTTAATACTTGGGACATTGTCATCATAATCTAAGATCTCTTCAAATTCATCTTCCAAATCATTGTAATAAAAGTATGAATACCGATGATAATCGGTATTAGGTACACCTAGAACACCATAGTAAACTGATCTTGAATGAATCCTGGGATCAGTTGACATGACTTCATTGCTTTGACATCTTTCTGAGTTGGAATATACTTCAGGAGTTGAAGGACGCATAGATCTCACTTTTAAAGCAATAGCTTTGGAGTATATTAATGGAGGAAGTACAAAAACTAATGGACCAGTTAAGGATCCTCCAACTAGAGCCATCACAATGTCAAACCTTGGCACAGATTCTCCTACAGCCATTCCAAGCAATACAACAGCTGATCGTAGAGCAACACGTTTCCAGCCAAAAGCTATTGCAAAAATGTTTGTGTAATAATTTATATTATTAAGTAATATGTTATAAAATTACTTCTCTGAATGTTGCATTGGTCTTCCAGATCCTGGAAAAGAGCAGAATAACCAAGGGCACTTGACAAACAAAGTTGAACAGCAGCAAATAGAATGGCAGCACTCATCAAAAAATTTCCTGGAACCATTTGAAGAACATTGGCTGCTGTATTACCTCCATACTTCCAGATGGCCAAGCTAGTGGTAATGGTAAATAAGGAACCACTGACTACAATCAATAACACCAATAATTAATGCATTAATAATAATTATTAAAGAATATTATAAATGTTTCAGTCATGCTTTTACCTAAAAAAGAAATTACAACTGCTTTATTGATGTCTTCCGGACGACGCATATCCACTTGTACTGTCATCAAAGTTGGATGTACATCAAATTGAAATGCTAGCATACCATACCTGAAGCAATTTTATAAAAAGAAAAGTACTTTACTAAAAAGCAATCAATATTATAGTTAATTGGTTTATACAGATTACCCAGAAATAAATTTATCCCAAGTGGGAGAAGTAGGTAGAGGCATGATATTTAGTTCACGGTCGTCGGTAATTATACACCACCATATTAACATTGCTGTCAGTAATACCATTGTGCAAGAAAATAAAGCCAATATTCTGTAAGTATTTGCGATCATATATCATTGCATTAAGAGCTTATAATATATAATTTAAAAAATTTTTTAGGAATTACTTCATATCGCGTGGACTACCTAGCCACATAATTGGGCACAAAAGAAGACCCACAATTAGAAGCCAATAACAAAAGGATAGATCAAATCGTTGTCCTGATATTTTTAATCCGAATAACTGCAAATTTTGAGAAGCTGAAATTGATCAACAGTGTTACATAAACATATTTAATTTATAGTTCATATTTATTTATATAAATATAAACAAATTTTAATTATAATGAGAACGTACCAACTAACAAATTAGGAATGCTGCAACCGAAAACTGTGATATCTAAAATTATAGTGACTAAAGTTTTTGCTCGAGGCCCTAACGTTAATTCTGTCACGGCAGCCAAAGGATGCCTACAAAGTGAATTTAATTAACATTTGATAAGTAAACTACAAATGAAAGCTTACCGATTTTTTCGTAAAATTTGTGGATCCAAAGAAGTTGCGATTATCCATGATTTTCCGAGAAGAACGGCCGTATAAATTTGCAAAGCTAATACAATAAGTACTAGTGGAATTCCGTATAATCCTGCAATCACAAGGCAGAATTTTTTTTTTTTTTTCAGGAATTATAATCGTCTAGAAAATGTCCTCTGTATAAACATGAATGCTTTCAGTACGCAATAGCGGAAGCAAGGATAGCTTGCGGTTCAGGTGGATTAAATAACAAAATTTTTAACAAGTTAACCAACTTTATTTTATTCAAAATGATCAACTTTCCCACACGATATCGTGTGCTCAAATATTGTTTGCAGCGATCGCTTTAAGTAATAAATGTAATGAGTCAATCATATAAATCGTTTCAATTTAAATAAAATATATTATGGAATAAACGATAAAGTTACATTGTACATACAGTTAACTATATACAGTATGTTTGATTTGCATGAATATATGGAATTATCCCATAAGTAATAGAATGTATGAATCATTTAAAAATCTGTTGAATTTAAAGAATACATATTAATTTCATATAATAAATAATTATTTATTCGCGTCATGAGTTGTTTAATAATTCATAGTTAAATTTTCTTTTCACTCATTATTACAATTTACAGGATCAAATATGTCAAAGTAACACTTTATCCAAAAAGGAAAAGTTTGAACTTCAATTACTTAGAAAATAGTTCCCTATGTCCACTGTAATTAGACACACTGCATACGTATATATACATATTCGTATTCTATTTTATTTACACGTTGAATGCCATAGAAGTTATCAAAGATATTATAAATTTATCATAATTAAACAAAAATTGTAATATTGTATGGACTTCATAAAGTATCAAATATAAAGTTTGACTTCGAAATTAAAGTTATTTTCATCTGAATTATTATAATTTATCCTGGCATTGAACGTGTCAAAATAATCTAACTAAATATAAAGTGCTCGTCACAAAATAAAGAACTTAATAAAAACTATACACGTAATCTTTTCAACGCAATTTATAAAAAAAAAGAAAGAAAGAAAATTTTCTGATAGTTTTTGTCTCACAATGATTCCTAATTAGAGTCACAAAAAGGAAGATGCGAAATTACAAAAAACTTACCGCATTGCACTATTGAGCGCGGTAATGCGATGATAGGAAAAACGCCGAAAATGTCGATAACGCACAACGTGGCGAATAAAAGCGACAGATCCGAATTAGACGAGCCTTTGAAAAGTAGCGGCAATCTCTCGTTATTCATGACGAGGAACAATTTGTACTGTTCGACATCGGTGTAGGGACCATGAACCGGTTTCCGTTTCGCAGCAGTGAATACCGCAGTAGATGTAACTCGATACTCTATTGAACGCAAACGGTTTACCCAGACACCACGAGAGAATCGAAGGAAGACCCACAACGTGTGTTTGTGCTTCCTTCTTCAAATGCACAGCCACATGCATTTCAAGAATACAACATAAACGTTGACATTTATATCAGTGATGAGCAACTCAAGTGCCTGATGAGTTTATAGACACGAATGTGTAGAACGATACGAAATCCATTTTTTCATTTCTGATAATCTGATGACAGAGACTGCAGGTTGTCATATGCTGTCACTATATTGTAGACTAAGCAAGTTTCTTTTTATACAGTTTCAAGTACATGTAGAGATCTATGGACATCTCATCTCATTTCTTAATTTTTACACTGAAGCATTTTTAACTGTGTAAAATTCTAAACCTTGTATAGATAGACTTACATCAGCACTTACATGTCTATATACCACGCCCTTGTGGACATAGTTGCCCATCACTGATATCTATTGAACAAGATTTGATTATAAATGATACATTTCTAACCTGCGTTTTTTACATTAAAGAAAATATTTTCATCTCATTCATACTCCAAACGAATTCGTTAATTACCACTTAAAAGGAAAATGTACTTCTCAAAGAGATCATTAATAACATCTCACAAAGATCGTCGCAATTGCCCATTCATTCAATCACCATCTTTTCAATAATAGTAAAAACAAATATTTTTTGATCTATGATCAATAGGTAATGACGTAAGAATTTTTATAAAAATCGTGCATAAATTTATACACTAAATATATATTTACGAACTTATAAAATCGAAGATTGTGTAGTAGTGATAATTACAACTTATCGCACTTATACCTAGCTCATTGGCATAACAGGGTAGGTCTTGGGCTGGGCCTGATCCTTCTCACACAGCGTGAGGAATAGTAGAGCGTAGGATATTCAAATCAGAGATCTGGAAATTTTCAAATTTCTGAACCTCAAAATTTCCAACTTTCTAAATATTTAAACTCCCAAATCTCCAAATTCTTAAATCCTTAAATTTACATAAGTCATTTGGTCATGTCTTGGGCTGTACATAATGACATTGGTAAAACTAAGGGTCCAGGCCCATCCCAGACAGAATATCCAGTTACGCGAATGTTCATAATAAGTATTTAATAGTAAACATTCGTACACGTATGCGTAATACTTCTTAATCGTCTGTCTCGTAGGCTGGAGATGCCGGGGAATATGTGGGACTCGTTGGAGAGTATCCCGGCACCGGTGGCGAGTATGTTGGACTCGTCGGTGAATAACTCGGACTGGTTGGCGTGTATGTCGGGCTGGTAGGCGAGTATTTAGTGCTCGATGGCGAGTACTGAGGACTCGTGGGTGAATATGTTGGGCTAGTTGGCGAGTAGTTCGGACTACTCGGCGAATACCTCGTACTTCCTGATGCTGTATGTTGCGGTGAACTGGGAGAATACGAAGGACTCGTCGGCGAGTACGTTGGACTCGTTGGCGAGTAAGTTGGACTAGCTGGTGTATACTGTGGCGAGGTTCCAGCGAAGGATGGTGACGTCGGAGAATAGCTGGGACTCGTTGGAGAATATTTCGGGCTGCTCGGTGAGTAGCTTGGACTAGCAGGCGAATATTGTGGAGAACTTGGCGAGTAACTTGGACTCGTTGGAGAGTAAGACGGTGAAGCTGGCGTATAATTCGGCGAACTTGGCGAATAGCTTGGACTTGTCGGTGAATAACTCGGACTCGTTGGTGAATAGCTTGGACTCGTCGGAGAGTAGCTTGGACTCGTTGGAGAATAACTTGGACTCGTTGGCGAGTAACTGGGACTCGTTGGAGAGTAACTTGGACTCGTTGGCGAGTAACTGGGACTCGTTGGCGAGTAGCTGGGACTTGTTGGCGAGTAACTTGGACTCGTCGGTGAGTAACTGGGACTCGTCGGCGAGTAGCTTGGACTCGTTGGCGAGTAGCTCGGACTCGTTGGAGAATAGCTTGGACTCGTTGGTGAGTAGCTTGGACTCGTTGGAGAATAACTTGGACTCGTCGGCGAGTAGTTTGGACTGGTGGGTGAGTAAGTTGGACTGGTAGGCGAGTAATTAGGGCTTGACGGTGTGATACTCGGTGAAGTTGGCAAATATGCAGGTGACGTAGGTGAATAACTCGGAGAAGCACCTCCTGCTGGTGACATTGGATATGGACTCATACTGGGTCCAGGACTGCCAGGACTTCCAGGTTGCGGTGAATATGCAGAATATGCAGGTGAAAGTCCTGAAGCATCCGACGCTCCAGATGGCGAAAAACATGCACCTCCTGGTGTCATACCACTTCCTAATGCTGCAAAAGAATTACAGGATTGTTTATCATCGATGAATTACAATAATAAATTTTAATATTATTGAAAATGTACCTGGAGACATGCTTGAAGCTCCGTAACCTGGAGTAGCACCCATCCAGGGAGTCATTTGCGGACTCATGCTTGGAGTTGCGACACTGCCAAAGAACATTCCAGCAGTTCCCATTACGCCAGCCCCTACTGCCATCGGTATTTCAATACCAGCTTTACACTTTTCAGCATCCAGTAGTAAATCGAAACATCCTGAATAAATAACATTAAATTTTCAGTTAATTGGATTACTAGAATTTGTTTACCCAAATCAAGTATCAGTTTTAAAACAATACCTGTTCCTATCCTTGGAAGTTGTCCCATAATAATGTTTTCAGATACTCCTCTCATTGGATCCACCTCTGCGTGAGAGGCTGCATCCAATAAGACATCCACTGTTTCTTCAAAGGAACATCTGAAATAAAACATAGAATGTGGTATTGAATTGCCTATCATATGAAATATACGTACGTACATGTATATAGGGGGTAAAAGTCATAGCATAAAGAAATTCATCTGTATGTATAGATACTATATATAAATTACATATGTAAATTACGTCACACTGATCTTTACCGTCTTATATTAATATTTTATAATATTTACCTCATAAGTGCACCGGTGTCTTGTCTATTAATACCGTGACGGGTTATAGCCATCAAGTGACCTTTAGCTGTCATGACATCACAAAGCAAAGCAAGATGGCGATAATTTACGTAAAGTCCATAGAACTGCAAAACAGCATTCATTTCTTTTTCCACGGATTTCCTGACAGCTTCTATTCCAAGGACTTGGAAAATTTCACAGATATCGTTACTGAATGTCCTGACAGGATCAACGTCCCTTTCGCTCAATACTTTCATTAAACTTGTTCCATCTGTTTCCAATAACCATTCAGCTATTGCTTTAAATTCACCAGTTTCTGTGATCACGATACGTTTCTTGGAGTCAGTTTGGGGTAAGTGCATATAAACTTTTCCTATTGCTTCGATACCCTGTGGAAACAATTGTTCGAGTAAATTTTTTAATTAGAATGATTTAATTAAATTAATCAAAACATACCTGTAATGTCATGTCACTGAGCATATTTGCTTCTATACACCGAAGGAACATATCATCTTCCATTTTATCTACAGTCTCTTCTTCGGTATCTTGGAACTTGTTATCATCGCTGTTCATTATTCTAATTCGTAGGACTAGTTTCTCAGCGTTGTCATCATTAAAAATGCAATTTAGATCGTCTCCAAAGCCAGCGTTAATCTTTTCCGCAATTTGTTCCATAGTTAACTTTTTATCGGTCATTCTCTTTCTGTCTAATTCGATACGAAGTAACCATGGCGATATTTTGGTAGGATCAAAGTCAGGCATTTCATAGTAGACATTAACGAATTCCTGATCCTCTGCGATCACAGTATTTTGTGGATCTGGATCATAATAAATCGCAGTGTTTGCCGTAACTTTTCTTAACGTTGTGTGTTCCAATCGACAAAGTACATTCTTCGCTTTCTCAGCATCTCTTGCTGCAGCTCCCGTCAAGAACACTGTTAACGATGGAGCTTTTGGTTTCTTACTAATGTTTATAATTTCTTTTAGCCTGGGTACACCAAGAGTTACGTTCTTTGATGATACACCAGCAAAGTGGAAAGTGTTCAGTGTCATCTGGGTTGCAGGTTCACCAAGTGACTGTGCAGCTAAAGCACCAACCATTTCACCTGGCGATACCTAAACATTATAAAATTAATAAGAAAAACATCTATGACAGTTTTATATCTAAAACGTTATGTGTATAATCTGTACAAACCTGTGCTTGTTGGAATCTAGTTTCAATTTCACCGATAAGCCATTCAAAAGCTTCGCTGGATAATCGGAACTCTTCAGAAACACACTTTGTGCATAGAGTAGATCTTACTAAACATTGGAATAATAATGTGGCGTTTTCGTTTGCCTGTTTGCTAAGTCTGTCATCGCCAGCCACAATAATACATTTGTCCAAAAGATCTTTCACGCCTGTAAATAAAAATAATTTAGTTAATAATATTAATCATATCAGCTGTGAATTCTTTTGATCAAATTTTAATTACCTTGAATGACTCTCATAGGACTAAGATCCGTAGGTGCCCGTTTGTTGATATGGAATATTTTCTGCACATTCCAAATCATTCTTTGAAGATTACAAGGCAATACAACTTTTGATTCTCCACTAGGGAATATTTCTCTAAGTATAGCACGATCCTTATTCAACTGCTCCCATTCCCTTTCCAGTTCAGATATTACTTCACCGGATCCCATCATTTCTCTAACAATATCTTCATTGAAAATACGACGAAGGTACCGTTCATTGGTTGGGTCAAATTTAAACTTCTTCTCAAACGCTTTATTGCTCAATTTTATAGTAGGTAGATTTTGGAACTCGACTGTTTCACCGCACAAACCGTCTTCACCATAACGCAACTGAATAAGTTGACCTACAGAGTTCCTAACAGTACCATCGTAATGTACCATTACAGACTCCATAGCCTTTATCAAACGACGCTGAATGTATCCAGTTTCTGCAGTCTTTACGGCAGTATCGATAAGACCTTCACGACCTCCCATGGCGTGGAAATAAAATTCAGACGGTGTCAAACCGGCAAGATACGAGTTCTCGACGAATCCTCTAGACTCAGGACCGTAGTCATCTTTGATGAAATGCGGCAATGTTCTTTTACGAAAACCAAAAGGAATTCGTTTACCTTCAACGTTCTGCTGACCTACACAAGCAATAACTTGAGAAATATTAATGTTGGATCCTTTTGATCCCGATACCACCATAGCCTTCAGATTATTGTATTCAGTCAAAGATTTCTTTGCAGAGCCACCAGTTTTGTCACGAGCGTCGTTCAAAATTCTGTTTACTTGATTTTCGAATGTTTGCCTCAAGGTGTTACCAGGCGTAGGTTCCAGCTCCATATTGTGAGCTTTCTGGATAACCTCTATCACGTCTTCTTTAGCTTTCTTAATTGCTTTCTGGATTTCTAAATATGTTTGAGGATCAGCAATTGTGTCTCCAATACCAATAGAGTGACCTTCCAATAGTAACCAGTTGTTGATCACTGTCTGAATGTTTCCATAAAACCGACCACAGACTTCATGTCCCAACTCCAGCATACAAATGTGAAGCAGAGATCCAGCAGATGTACCCAGAGTTTTCTTACAAAGTATTCCCATAACAAGCTCTCCGTGTTCTACCATGACTTTAGTATCACCAGGAGAAATCCATTTGTACGGACCATCATCCTCTTCATCAGGATGTGTACTGTGAGTTCTTATCATATTTACATTACCTGGTATGATTAAGGAAAAGATTTGTTTACCAGTCCACAAAGGCTTTGGTTTTAATATACATGGTTGAGGCATTTTTCCATCCCAACTGGGCAAGAACATGAGAATATTCATCATTTGTTCTTTTTCGATAAAAACGTCCCTTTTGGTCATTTTTCTTACAGCAGTTAATGTGTCTTGTACAATACCCATAACTGGCTTATTAGCCTGCGGTGTGATAATTTGACGTGGGGTCACGTGAATGTTTTCTACTTCTGCACGAGTTTCCATCGACTGCGGTACGTGTAAATTCATTTCATCTCCGTCAAAATCAGCGTTATAAGGTGACGTGCAACTTAGATTCATACGGAATGTACTCCATGGTAAAACTTTTACTCTGTGACCCATCATACTCATTTTATGCAGAGTCGGTTGACGATTGAAGATTACTAGATCACCATCTCGAATGTGACGTTCTACTCTGTAACCACACTGTAAATGCAGATCGGATGGTTTTGGATGGAATCTCAAATCGATTCTTTCTCCATTATCTCTCACAATATACTTGGCTCCTGGATACTGTGAATTTCCACGTCTGACGAGTTCTTGCATTTTATCAATGTTAAAGGGGGTCACAATTTCAGGAAATGTTAAATTCTGGGCAATACTTCTAGGCACACCTACTTGATCAATTCGTAAATTGGGATCTGGTGTAATGACAGTACGAGCAGAAAAGTCGACACGTTTACCCATCAAATTTCCTCTTATTCTTCCTTCTTTTCCTTTCAGTCTTGCTTTTATAGCTTTTAAAGGTTTACCTGATTTCTGCATTGCCCTTGGCATGCCAGGCATATCATTGTCAACTAGAGTAGCTACATGAAACTGTAACATTTTTATGTTTTCTGATATTACATGTGCTGCAGCTCCAGCTTGTTCGTTTCTGATTAATTCATTATTTGCTTTAATGATGTCTGCTAGTTTATGTGTCAAGTCATCTTGATTTTTGGCTGAACCATACATAATAACTGCTGGTCTAACTGACAAAGGTGGGACAGGTAAAACTGTGACCACCATCCAATCTGGTCTTGCAAATTTTGGATCCATACCAAGGATGAATGATTCTTCATCTGTAATATGCTTCAAAATTTCCCATGCTCTTTCTGCAGTCAGTGCTATCTTCTTTTCTTGGGAATCTTCATTTACATGTTTCCATTCTGCTGTAACATCTAAACCTGATCTCTGAAGATTTGGTTGATATCTACCACAACCACCATGCCCTGGTTTTCTATCTGTATTTTGTTGATCTTGGTTCTCTTTGTTAATATCCATTTCATCACCACCTTCACAAATATTTTTACTCTTACATAAATCATAAACAAATGTGAGGCGTTTACGTGGTTGACCTTTAGTTTTCATTACAATTTCCTTAATTTTTGGATTATGCTGCAATTAAAAATATATTTAAAAGAAGTTATTTAAATGATAAAAACATTTAGTCATTAATTATTTTTACTTACTGGGCCAACAAGAAGTTTTGAGCAATAAAAACAAACACATCTTAAAATCTTTATAGTTTTTGTTATAAAACCAACATGAAAAACTGGTTTGGCCAAATCTATATGGCCAAAGTGTCCTGGACACTCTGTCATATTTCCTGCACATGTTTGACATCTGGAGTTTCTATCTATGACACCTTGTCTTGGGTCCATAAGTCCACCAAGCTTTGGGCGACCGCCTTCCATAGTTTCTGGAAAGCGAATGCCGCCATCTGTGACTGACATCCGACGCTATATAAAACATCAATCAATTTTATAACATGTAATAACCTAAAATAATAAAATTATAATAAACTGTATCAAATTATTGCTTTCGGGAAACAAATAACATTAGATTATCTATAAAAATGTTTTAATATTCAAGGTTTTATTTTGAATTATTTTGGACAAATCACATGTTGGTAAATTTACAGTTATAAGGAGCAGCAAGGCAGTAAAAATAAGTAAGAGAATGAAACAACTATATTTGTCGTCACTGTCCAACACATTTTTTATTATAAAAATTGTATGTTAACTGTACATATTGGATTTGATCTTTTTCATTTTTAACATTATAATAATAATAGAAAAAGATTTTCAGGTTCATCAGACCTATATTAAAGTTTCAATTATAATTTTTTAATAAAAGATAAATTAATCGCATCACAGATGACATTTATATTAAACATTAACAATCGTCTCATATTTCTTATTGCACGTATCTTATATTTTTGTGCAATTAGTGATAAATACAATCATGTATTATGGAAAATCAACACGCGCGGCTGTTTGGGAAATAACATCGAGTACACTCGCGGTACGATTTCATAAAATGTCGACTCATGATGAAACAGTTGCGTATGCCTCAAAAATTATATATTTCATAAGATCACTCGTTTACAAACAACGAACTTACTATTTCATCGGGTGAAAGAATACCAAATTGGACCCTTTTCACGGTTCGCAAAGGCGCTTTGGAGTCGGACGTGGCCATTTTGCAACGATCACGTACTGCTTCTCCCGCGGCCTTCTGCGTCGCGACTCCCTCTAACCGTTCTTTCCCGATGGAAGCATCACCCTTCCCTAACAATTCGCCTGCTGCCACCTTCTTTCATATCAGTATACGTGTTCCTAAATCAATCGAATTCAGACCATCAGAAGGATTTTCATGTATCATTTGCTTAATGAGAAATCATACTGCATAAAATGTTCACTCGTGTTTGCCATCTGACGCCATGAATGACAATGTATGCTTGTGTTATTGAATGATTTTAATTATAACTTAGTGTCATTTTATGAGTTTTATTGTGAATGAATAGGGTTTACAGAATAAAATAACTTAATATGGCTACTTCAAAAACAACAAACACATATAACAGACAAAATTGGGAAGACGCTGTAAGTAAAATTGAAATTTTAATAAGATTACAAATTTACTAGAGTAACATGTTTATGCAAAACACCACCATTCTGTTTTAGGAATTCCCAATATTATGTCAAACTTGTTTAGGTGACAATCCGTATATTCGAATGGTATGTTAATTCTATGAATACTTGTCTTATCTAAACAATGTGTTCATTATTTATAACAGTAAAATTTATATATTAACTATTTTACAGACAAAAGAAAAATATGGGAAAGAGTGCAAAATATGCATGCGCCCATTTACAGTATTTAGGTGGTGTCCTGGTGCAAGAATGCGATTCAAGAAAACAGAAGTTTGTCAAACTTGTAGTCGGTTAAAAAATGTATGTCAAACATGTTTACTTGATTTAGAATACGGATTACCTATTCAAGTACGCGATGCAGCACTGAAAATTAAGGACGATTTACCTAGATCAGATGTAAATAAAGAATACTATGTGCAAAACATAGATAGCGAAATTGGCAAAATAGATCCTACATCACCAGCAGGGGCTGTTGGTAAATCTGCTGCAGCCAGTGATTTATTGATGAAGTTAGCAAGAACAAGTCCATATTACAAACGAAATAGACCCCACATTTGTTCCTTCTGGGTTAAAGGAGAATGTAAAAGAGGAGAAGAGTGCCCATATCGTCATGAGAAACCTACTGATCCTGATGATCCATTAGCTGATCAAAACATTAAAGATCGTTACTATGGAGTAAATGATCCTGTTGCTGATAAACTAATGCGTAGAGCTGCAGCAATGCCTAAATTAGATCCACCAGAAGACAAATCCATTACCACTTTATATATTGGCAATTTGGGAGATGTTTTAACGGAAAAGCAATTACGTGATCACTTCTATCAGTATGGAGAAATTCGTTCAATAACTATGGTTCCTCGCCAACAGTGTGCCTTTATTCAGTACACACAAAGAAGTGCTGCAGAAGCAGCAGCAGAGAGAACATTTAACAAGCTGATATTAGGAGGAAGAAGGCTAACTATTAAATGGGGTCGTTCACAAGGAAGACAAACCGTTTCTGCAGCAGAAGCAACTAGAGAAATTTTAGAACCTGTACCAGGTTTACCTGGTGCTTTACCACCACCGCCAGAAAGTATGGGAAATAATTTTTTCAATCTACAAACTACTCCTGGCATGATGCCACCAATGATGATTCCACCTCCCCCGGTTGCCCCTCAGTTTATGTTCCCACCTCAAATGGCAGCTGCTGCTGCTGCAACACCAATTTTCCCTCCAGGAACTACTCCAATACATTATCCAAGTCAAGATCCATCAAGAATGGGAGCATCTCAAGGCATAGGAAAGCCTTGGCCCGAAGAATAATAGTGAAAATATTGAAATTTTTAAACATAATTATGACAAAAAACATCTGTAAAAATAAATATATATCTTTGACTTTCTTTAAAGTAGGCATGATCAAGTGTTAATTAACAAAATACATGTCCAAATTTTTAATTTCCAAATCCCAAATTTCAAAATTTCCCGCGAGTTCCTAAGTTTCCAAATTCCTAGTTTGGATTATAGTTTCTTACACCTAAGTTCAGCCTACATATGTAACGCAAAAAATTTTTTAATTTCAATGTTTCATGTTTGTTTATTCTACATAAATAAATAATTGCCAATTTCAATGAAAACTTTAGAAAATTAGCGACGAAGGCACCATCTGCCGTTATAGCAGATGAACATTGCTCGAAGTAAACGGGTTTAGCGGTTATTGTGAGTGTCATCATCATACTTTATTACGTGTCCACTGATTTCTGATCCGTCCGGTGTTTCTGCTACGTTGATTGTATTTTGCGAATCTATGGAATGTTTGGATTACCAGATATCTTTGAATTCCTGTTTGTATTAGCATAAGGCGCCTAGTGCGCCTCCCGTCACGATGAACATGTGTCGGGTTCGACTATTATTCTACTTTTTGGCTTTTAGCCTACTCCCTTTTGCCTATCCTGACGAGCATAATCACATTGTAAGTATTCCGAATTGTCACATGGTTGAAATATTAAAATTGTCATTTTATTTTATACTTATTGTTGTTAATTTTACAACAAACTTCACTCATTTTTTCCGTTATCTCTCCGCGGAGACTTGACACGTAACATGTACACGTTACGTTCGTACATTTGATTTATTTCTGGATATAGAACATTTTCAATTATTCTTTTATTTAAAATATTAGTGGAAAACATATTCGAAGATATAGATACAGTTTTATTATATTTTTTAAGAATGGGTCATTAACACTTTGTATTTTACTAGTATGAAGATAATGATGAAGTTGTACTATGGATGAGTACAGTTGGACCATATCACAATCGTCAAGAAACCTATTCGTATTATTCGTTACCATTTTGCATGGGCACAAAGGATGTCATTAATCATTACCATGAAACGTTTTCTGAAGCATTACAAGGCATTGAACTTAAGTTTAGTGGTTTGGAAATTGAATACAAAGGTACTTTATATTTTTATTAATTAACTCATTTAGCTTCGCAAAACTTTCTATAAGTGACTGCTTCTAAAATATACAAACTTGTTTTTGCATTGGCTAACAAGTTAAATGTTTTCACAGTATCAAATAGCATATTATCCATGCTTTATTTTTTCTCTTTAACAATTGAAAAATGAATGGATTTATATTAGATGTTGTTGAATGTTATAGCTGATGTTGCAAAAGTGGAATATTGTCAGATAAAACTAACTGAAGAAAGTGAGAAAGCTTTTATATATGCAGTTAAGAATCAATATTGGTATAAGATGTATATGGATGATTTACCAATATGGGGCAAGTGCCAATCTATTGTTTTCTTTAATACCTTAGTACATTGTTATTGTATCCATTAATTTGTATGTACTCTTTAGGAGTCGTGGGAGACATAGAAGAAAATAATGTAGCTGTTTCTTATTATATTTGGACACACAAGAAATTTGATATAGGATATAATGGAAAACAGATAGTTGACGTAAATTTAACCAGTGAAAATAAGGTGAAATTAGTCCAAGGAGCAGCCATTTCTTTCAGTTATGAAGTTAATTGGAGAAAGAGTAATATTAAATTTGAAGATAGATTTGATAAATATTTAGATCCCAACTTTTTCCAACATAGAGTAAGTACTGTATTATTTAAAGAATTTGAATTATTCATTCTGGGCCTTTTTATTAACAATCATTTTTATGTGTTACATAGATTCATTGGTTCAGCATCTTTAATAGTTTTATGATGGTAATTTTTCTTGTTGGACTTGTCTCGATGATTTTGATGCGTACTTTGAGAAAGGATTATGCTAGATACAGCAGAGATGAAGAAATGGATGATATGGAACGTGATTTAGGGGATGAATATGGATGGAAACAAGTTCATGGGGATGTATTTAGGCCAGCTAGTCATGCAATGCTTTTTTCAGCTCTTATAGGCGCAGGTTATCAGGTAGTTAATTAAGTTGTGAAACCTTTATCTATATTTAAAAATTGTTATATACTTAATAAACATTTATAAATGATTTTATATTAGGTGACAGTGGTTGTTCTCAGTGTCATCATTTTTGCTATTCTTGGAGAGCTTTATACAGAAAGAGGATCCATGTTATCAACAGCAATTTTTGTATATGCTGCTACATCACCTATAAATGGTTATGCTGGTGGAGGTTTATATGCACGAATGGGCGGACGCATTTGGATTAAACAAATGATTCTCAGTGCCTTTATGTTACCTATTATTGTTTGCGGCACTGCATTTTTCATTAATTTTATTGCAATGTATTACCATGCTAGCCGTGCTATACCATTTGGTTCTATGGTAATTTCCGATTTAATAATTTAGTTATATGTATACTGGTTTTAATATAGTAACAAATGTATTTTGCTTTTAGGTGGCAGTCACTTGTATTTGCATATTTGTTATATTGCCATTAACGTTAGTTGGAACCATTTTAGGCCGCAATTTAGCCGGAACACCGGACGCACCATGTAGAGTCAACGCAGTACCTCGACCTATTCCCGAAAAAAAATGGTTTATGGAACCATTAGTTATTATAATGCTTGGTGGTATCCTGCCTTTTGGATCAATATTCATCGAAATGTAAGTATTGTTACTAAGTAAAATTTATTTTCGCAAAAATTGTTATAAATAACAAATTGTTATATTGTCAGGTACTTCATTTTTACCTCATTTTGGGCATACAAAATTTACTATGTGTACGGATTTATGTTATTAGTATTCGTTATTCTAATGATAGTAACTGTTTGCGTTACTATCGTGTGTACATACTTCCTGCTAAACGCCGAAGACTATCGATGGTGAGAATTTTATATTAGTCCATTATACTCAAGTATTGTTAAATTATATTCGTTTAATTAATTTATATCTATATTTTACAGGCAGTGGACAAGTTTCTTAGCGGCAGCTTCAACTGCTGCCTACGTCTATATATATTCCTTTTATTATTTCTTCTTTAAAACGAAGTATGTTTTTAATCTATTACTTAATTTCGTAAAGTCGAAATTTTTGTAGAAAATAACCTTATTATATATTTTTCAGAATGTACGGTCTTTTCCAGACAGCATTTTACTTTGGATACATGGCATTGTTCAGCCTTGCTTTGGGTATAATGTGTGGAACAGTCGGTTATGTTGGAACTAACGCGTTTGTACGAAAGATCTATTCCACCGTCAAAATAGACTAAAGCACAATTTTAGTGTAATGTCTACACCGTGGATTAAAGTAAGAACATTCAAAGTGATATCCACTGGTCTTCGTGAAGTACAGTTTGATCATTCTGATAGTTTAAATTATTTGCCTTTATCATAATGCGCAAATGCAGCTTGTAAAAAACTTCCTAAATTAACATCGATCAGTTATTGCTATCAATAACGTGAATACTTAATATTATGAGTTTCGAAACTTTCCAACAAATGTTTTATTATTATATATATTATTGTAATGTCGCAATAACATTTTCATTTTAAGTAAGAGATTGATTTATCTGCGGCAGTTGAATTTTTGAAGTGGGGTCCTATGACGGACAGTATACATTTATTTATATGTACTGTTCGTGTACTATTTCTCTAGAGTCACAGTTCCATATTACTTGAAATGCAAACTCCAATGAGAGTAACTTTAAAATTACTATTTTACTCGTAACAACTGACTATGTAATGTTGCTCAATTTCACTAAATTTTGCTAGAAACTCGCAGATCTTATTTTAATTTTCCAGCTTACAGATGAAAGGATTATAACAACTTCTGTAAGTTAAGTAACTATTTTGAAAACGTTACCTCATAAAACATTTGTTGTGATTCTTGTGCATCGTACAAATATATGCCAGAAATTTCTTTTAAAACGTACATTAATGATGATAAATATCTAAATTTTGTATCAAAATATAAACATTGTAAAACATTAGATAATATCATTGATTGCAATTTCATAAGTATAAGCCAAAATTGGAGAAACAGAAAAGAATGCAAATTATTACATGTAAGTTGTACAGTATAAATTTTCAATACAGTTTATGCTAAATGTACACAATGTTTCAGTTAACACAGAGTGTTGTTTTAACTACGTGACTCTGAATTAAAATGTTGTTCAGACAGATTATCAACGATTCAATTAACGTTAATTTACATTTAGATAAAGTAGTTGATACAGTAAATTGTGAACATAAGAAATTTTTTTATCAAGGACTTCATACCATGTATCACAATATTTTGTTTGTGTGAATATCCTTTACTATAAATTGTGAATATATTGATAATATGTAAAGTATCGTAAGTATAGAATTGGAGATAAATGATCTTTTTAATCGCGATCCTCCATAAACAGCAAAATATCCATGTATCTTATTGCTGTTCAAAAAAAAAAACAACAAAACAAAGGGGATTGGCATTTGAAAATCACAGCAAAAGTATTTGACCTAATGATATATTGTCAAAAATCAAGTATTAGTGAGGACATTTGAGTGAATATATGATTTATTGTTAGACGTAGTAATTCTAAGAAATATAAAATTTCTACATATAACAAATTCAATGTATTTTATTAATACGATAGCCTCATTGCCAGTTTTTATATTTCAACATATTCTTATCTTTATTTCATAGTTTCACGTGACCTAACTATTGTACAATAAAAATTCTATATTTTTATTTTTGTATAACGAAAATATATACAGATAAAATAACAAAACGTACTCGTATTTTGAAAAAGTATATCGTTTTTTATACGTTCGTGGAAGATGTTGAATTAATGGTATATTTTTTAAAACATAACTATTATGTTAGATTCAATAAAGAGTAAGGTATTATATCCATTATTGCCCAAATCAAAATACACTGCTCAAAAGAAATATGGCATAGAAAAAATTTAGGCAAAAATTGGACAAATTTGACTGATGATAACTCCGTGAAAAATCATCGCAAAGTTATGCTCTTTTTTTTAAATTAAAGCTTGAGATCTCTACTTTAAGACCCTGTAGTTTGATTTTAGATTTGATGCATCCCTACCACAATAACACCGTAAATGTGAGGTCATGTTTGCAATATTGAAAATTACAAAGTTTGACGAAATGCATGGACTTGCCACATTTTTTTGGGGCGATACTGTTTACAGCAACATAAAGTACAAACCTTTATCTTTAATTTCCAGTATGTGAAAAACCGCTACCATTTTTTTCTGCAAAGATACAGAACTTTAAAGAAATCCTTGCATTTATGGCATATACCGCCGGCATTAGCATTACCCGATATGCACCTCGGAGAGGTTGCTGGACAGATTTTGCGCATCATATGCCTCTGACAAGAGCCTTTCTTTGTGTGTATTTGTGTGTGAGTATCTGTGTGTCTGTATGTTTGAATTCTAATAACGCGTGTTTCCACCGCTTTGTTGAATTATCCCTTGCAGTCGATTACTCATGTTAATGCAAGCCCTAATTTCTTCCTGTGGAATGTCATTCCAAATTTCAGTTAAGACTTGCGATAGATCTTACAGATTGGTAGGTTGTCTTGTTAAATTTCTATAGGGTTCAAATTTGGACTTACTGCAGAATATGGAAGCAATCAAATTGAATTGGGACTGCAAAATTCGAGAATGATTCTCAACGAGGCTTCTCGACGATAATTCATACACACACACAGATTCTCACACACAAATACACACAGAAAAGGCTCCTGTCAGAGCCATATAATGTGCAAAATCTGTCCAGCAACCTCTCCGACCTGCACATCGGGTAATGCTAATGGCGGCGGTATATGCCATAAATGCAAGGGTTTCTTTAAAGTTCTGTATCTTTGCAGAAAAAAATGGTAGCGGTTTTTCACATACTGGAAATTAAAGATAAAGGTTTGTACTTTCTGCTGCTGTAAACAGTATCGCCCCAAAAAAATGTGGCAAGTCCATGCATTTCGTCAAACTTTGTAATTTTCAATATTGCAAACATGACCTCACATTTACGGTGTTATTGTGGTAGGGATGCATCAAATCTAAAATCAAACTACAGGGTCTTAAAGTAGAGATCTCAAGCTTTAATTTAAAAAAAAGAGCATAACTTTGCGATGATTTTTCACGGAGTTATCATCAGTCGAATTTGGCCTATTTTTGCCTAAAATTTTTCTATGCCATATTTCTTTTGAGCAGTGTATTACAAAATTCCATAAAAGAATGTTGTAGTATTCGTTCCATGACAAATTCTGCTTAATTAGACTTGCTGTATTTATTTTTGTATTTGCTTTTTTGATTATATGCAGGGTACAAATAATATACGAATATCAGAAATAGCCATGGACCTAGGAATATATTAGTAATCTATAATGTGGAGTTTGTATTCGTAACACAGTGGTGACAGCAAATTTATAATTCAACATTTAAGTTTTAAAATAACTTTCATATAATAAATATATGTATATAAATAAAATGTAAATTTGGTAAATGTGTTTAACAAAATTTTATTTTTAAATTGACTAATTGATTATTTTAATTCAATCAAAGAATATAATTTGCAAAAAATATTTGAGATTATATTTCAAATTGTTCGCGGGTTTCTTTGTTTCTGATTTGTCTAGATATTCAATGAATGAACCGACAAAAAAATCAAATTTGTCCTAAGTAATATGGCCTCCTCATATAACCAAATCTATGCGCGTACGTGTCCTAAGTCCATGTGTCTAATATAGACAAAGCATACAAAATAAAAGACTACTGGGTTTGCATCCTTATTTTTGGTTACGAAGAATATACGAACCAATAAGAGCTGACATGCGCAGAATAAACAACGCTCGTCGTTTAATAAGTATAATATTCCGCGAAAGAAATAATAGTTGCCCAATTGACTTTAGCGGTGCCAGTGTGGCACTAAAAGTTGTTTCGTCGTACGCTCGGAGGTATTCACGTGTCAAAGCGCACACGTCGATGCACTCCGTGGGGTGAAGTGAGCTGTCACACCTGTTCATTACTCCAAAGACTACATATTGAATCGAACGTATAGTGACTGAATAGTGTTTCGTTCATTATTCCTTTATTTCAAGTTTTATTGCGATACTTTTGATAAAGGAAAAGCAGCAGAAATGGCACCAAAACAAAGAATGCGCATCGCTAATGAAAGAGCCACAAAAAACATTACACTTCGTGGGAATGTTCCAAAATCATCGGTATGTTGTTTATTTTCATATTAACTAAGTGTTATTTAAATAATTTTTAATAGAATGAAATAAATCATGTAAACATTATTTAACAATAAATGATTCCCAATTTTTAATTTATATTAAAAGTCATATATCAGAGATGTAACAAATTTTGATTATATACAGAGACTTATGGTAATTTCCAGCATATTATATTTTTAGTTTTATACTTATATATGTTTATTATACATTAATAGAACCATTATTAAATCTTTCATAAATATTTGTGGTTGAAAGGTAATGTAAACTTCAGTATAGTAAAATAATGTTTCTACCATATGCAATATTATCTTTTCATTATAAACATATGTAACAACTTTAGATTGATTTACTCAATGTTTTAAAATGATTTGTCACTTTTATCATCAATCATTTCTGTCTTAACAATTTTATTACATATGTAAATGCATTATAGAAACCACAAGATGATGGATCTCCAATCGGACCATGTTTGCTAGCACTTTTCTTGTTTGTCGTATGTGGATCTGGTAAGTTTGAACATAACATTTAGAAATCATTCAACCAATGAAATATCAATTGATGTCTATCTAAAATAATACCTTTTTAATTTTCAGCTGTATTTCAAATAATTCAGAGTATTAGAATGGCATAAGGAAATTATGAAATGAGAAGTCAAGAAATGTTGCTGTTACTGTTAATACAAAAATATGTCTATACTTTATTGGTATACAAACGAGATTAACAGACTGTTTTATTGCATAAAAATATTGGCGCTGTAAGATTATTAATGCAAATTTGAATTCAAATTTCCACAGAATATCTTTTTTTATTTGCTATGTTTCAAGAGGATTATTTATAAAAATTTAGCATTTATAAACATTTCATTGAATTGTAGTATATATCGATGAAAGAAAATTGCGTTTAATATATTTTATTTAGAACTTATAAACAAATTATTAGATATTTAATATGATTTTTTAAAGATCTCTATTGCATTGCTTCCTGTAACAGTGACTTTTACTCCTGATTCCATAAGATAGGTAAATTCTTTCATCGATATATACTTAGTAAATAATTGTATATATACATAATCAATTTATTGTATCGATTTATTAATCAAAGCATTCCACTGTAAGCAGTTGGTAGCTTTTGGTTGTCTATATATTTTAGAGGCCTTAAGAATATAAGTCATTAAATATGTAAAAAAATATATATATTGTCAGTGTAATTTATCCTAATGAAATATTTGCTACAGACAATTCTTTGTCTCTTTTAATAAATTATGTCATAAACATTTAATTGTATTACTTTTATTAAACCCTTTACTAAATATATATCCTATTATATTTTCTTAAAATATATAATATTAAAAATAAAATATATAGAGAATAAAATTTTTTTTTTTTCTTAAAATATATAGAAAGAATAAAGATAATGTAGTAATTAATTTGCTTCTAAAAAGTTGAGGAAAACTGTAAGTTATGGAAGAAAATGTGATGAATACGTAAATCGGACGATTGGCGCTGTTAACAGCATTTGTGGCGGTCTTTTTAAAAGATCGTTTCTATTTGTACTTGTGGACAAATGATTAATGTTGGCAACCGTGGAGATTTTAGTGATTTCTATTGGCATAACCAAACAGTGGGAACAGTGTGTTGTTATTCAAATCAAACGGAAAATTGTTACACGCTAAACAAAGAAATAATTTTTCAAAGATCTATATTAAATTATTTTATTATTACATATCGAATAAGTATTTAATAGTTTAAGACCGTCTTTTTATCAAAGGATTATTAAAATGGCTGGTATATTCAATTTATTTGGAGAATCAAATCTCAATAAAGGTATGAATAACAATTTCTGTAGGTTACCTATCTTTTTTGCTAACTTTTTATTTTCCTATACGTAAGAAAAATAGAGTTTAATTAATTGTTTTTACAGGCCAAGTTGTGAAACCTTTGGTAAGATCTAAAACAACCATTGGAGCAAGTGAAACTCCTGTAAAAACTGTTCTTTCATCAAAGCAAAAAGGATTATCCATTAGAACCAATTCAAATTCAAATATATCAACTGTTGGACACTTAACTAACTTAAACCAAGATGTACCTAATAAGCCACAAGAGTATTTGAAACCAAAACTTACTCAATTAGACATTGGTGGTCGTCCAATATCACCTGGGAAAGATTTAGTATGCATAGTACAAATAATTAAAAGTTTTCTACAAATAATATGGAGAAGGTAATCTTGAGATTTTTTTACAGAAAGCAGATGAATATTCAACCAAATCTCTGAAAAAAGTACCTGACAAAAAAAATACACAAAAGCTTTCAGATAAAACTATTTTTTTAAAGCCAGCTTTACCAAAAAACTATACAAAGAAAAGATATCCTGAACCTGAAAGTTTAGCACCATATTGTGATATGCAATTTGAGTTTGGTATGAATCCTCAAACATATTAAACATATTTGTGCAGAAGAAGATTTATATTATCAATGTAAATGTATAAAATATATGAAATCTATTTTTACAGATGATATTTATTCCAAAACCATAGAAAATGAATTTAAGGAACTGCTTCTGAAGAAGAGGGATGAGGTGTTGCCATATAATGACAGTTTTGAAACAGGTATTAAATTTTGGATAGAAATTTATTTCATTAATATAATGTATAAGTATTTGATATTTTAAACTTTTTACTTAGATCCAGAAGAAATTGAATATGAAATGCCAACATTATATGTATCACCTATATCATTCGATACAGAATGGAGACAATTCAAGATTCCTAGTTTACCAGAAATATCTGATAATGAGGACTATTTTTAATATTTATTCTACAGTAATTACTTTATGAAATATTATTTTTTTAATTTATTTAGTAATAATAATTTCTGAATAATATAATCAGAAATATCTTGTTAAGTGGATTTGTTTATTATAAAATATTATAATCATAAATTAAAAGGAAAGTAGCTAATAATTTAATAGTATTATTTTCATGTATCATGCTTTTGTAAGATGTAAATAAACAATTTTTTATAGCAATTGTGATTGGTAGTAATAAATTATAAAATTCTTAAGAATTGCATATGATAAATAACTATTAACAAACGTGAATTTAACTCAAGATTTTTCAATTGTTAATGGCGTGTATAAAATGTCACCAAGTAAATGTACCACTGTAATAGCTGGTATTTTAGAAGATCGTACTTTTAATCATATATGCTTCATTGCTGAAAGTTTATCCACTCTGTTACCGAATTTTTATTATAAATGCATTTACAAAAGTTCATCAGAATGGGAAGTAAGTTCAGTTCATTTTATTTATAAATGGGTTTTATGTATAATCGTTGTTCTAGTGTTGGTTACAAAAAATTTGTGCACTTTACAACTGGTCTCATAGCAAATCTCCATTAATATGGAGAGAAATTGGAATTACTCATTGCACTGTAAATTACATTGGAGGTAGCTATCAGTTCTGGGAATTATTGAATCAATATTATAACATCAAATCGTATTTAAATGATGATGAGCTTGATGCACTACAAGCAGATTTATCAGTTGTAAGTCATTTTGCATATCATAAGTATATTAAGTATATTGAGTGAATAGTAGGGATAGTAAAATAATACAGTGCTGGACAAAAATTATTCATGTAGGTTTATGATGTAAAACTGCAACAACGTAAATGTTTATGTACACCAGAAGAGTGTCATCAAATAACAATAATAGGAGCAGGAACATCAGTATGTCCAGATTTGGTTTGCCAGTTATTAATGACAAAAGAACTTTGGTGGACACATGGAATTATTATTAATTTATATGACGAGCCAGGATGTTTTTTTAA
Source organism: Megachile rotundata (assembly GCF_050947335.1). Lineage (NCBI taxonomy): Eukaryota > Metazoa > Arthropoda > Insecta > Hymenoptera > Megachilidae > Megachile > Megachile rotundata. The sequence goes on from NC_134983.1 coordinate 19,969,307, forward strand.
ACTTAAAAAAATACATAGAGATGCACGAGCAGTGGGTTCAGGTTTAAATAGAGTGACTGTTTTAGACAATGTACCTGATGGATTAAAAGATTGTAATATATTGATATACCTTGATTCTTTTTTAAGGTAAATAAAGAAATTAAATATTTCAATTAGATCCTTCAGTGAAACTAGTGCCATATAGTGAGACTCTACTGTATCACTTCCTTTCATTTTCATGTACAATAGCTTGATAAAATTCTATTTATCTTATAGGGAAGAACATGAGGGTACAGATGAATTATTGCAAAGAAATTATAAATACATAGAAGGATTGTGTATACAAATAAATGAATATGCACCCCCTTCCATGAAAGTAATTTTCTGCTCACCGGGTTTTACATGTTTTTATGTTAATATCGTACATAAATTAGTTACAAAATTACCAAGTACAAATATTGTAGCTGTTAGTTCTCATTACGGTTTAGAACTCATATATCCATTGGTACATTCATTAGGATACACTTTAAAAAACTTCGGATGTCCACCTGTATGGGGCTATTTGGGTTTGTTTTTACATTAAAACAATTTAATACCCCTTAATAAATTTCTTAATATACATATTAATTAATTCAATTCAACTATAGGAATCAACTACTTTGTAGATGTTGATCGCATGATTCAAAAAGTTCAAACTCCACAGCATGCAGAATTAAGATGGTTCTTCTATATGTCACATAATAAAAAGCCTTACAAAGAAAATCTTAAACGGAAGGTACATATTTCATCAATCTTCTATGTGTAACATAGAAGTATTCAAGTTTCTGTGTATGCACAGGCACTTGCACAGTATCAATTAGGTAGATCGGAAGATTTTCAAAAATGCAGAGCAATTTGCGATCTTTTAAAACTATGGTATAGCAAGAAAGAAAATATTGGAGACGAGATTATATCATTAGGAATTGCATCTGATGGTGACTACAACATTAGGAATATAAATATGAACAGAATTATTACATTTTCCTTTTATTATAGGATCTTTCGGTATTCCAAAGGGACTCGTATTCTCACAACCAGTACATTTAAAAGTATTAGAAGATAATTCACGAATATGGATCCCTTTTAAAGATTTCCCAATGCCAAATATGCCAATTTCTATATTTCGCAGTTTCATAGACACTGCTATAATTATTAACGAAAAAATAACAGAATTAATACAGAATTCTAAATTTAAAGAAAAATTTCCAGAAATTATTTAATAAATAATTTGAAATATCTTTAATCAAAAGAATCATTATTTTATTATATTATTTAATATACATAAATACGATAAAAGTATGCAAATTTAACATATCTATTCAAATTGATCATTGTTTTATACATTTACAATTCTTAAAATTGCACATTTTGTATAACCACTTATTCTTTTCATTTAATTTAGACTTCAGCTGATATTTGAACAATAAAAATTAAAAACATATATGAAAATCACATTGTGTAATGTGCAACGAACCATAGACGATTATACGAAACATAAATTTAATATGTGTGATTAAATTTACATGTTTACTGAATAAATCATAAGAAGAATAATAAAGTTTCTTAAGATAAATTTATTACCTAGTAAATACAATTGAATAAATTAACTAAGAAATATTACCACTGATTGCTTGAAAAAGATCATTGCGCTTATAGTGATTCTTTTAAAAATAGTTGCAGAAATAATACTTTTCGCCATAATTAATGTACTGGAATTTGATATTACAATTTTCTTGTATATAGAAAATGACATAACAAATTGTTACCAGCTTAAATCTATTGTTAACAACTGGTAATTCATTTCATTTTACACTTAATTAATAGTTCTTTATACAGGATGTTATGTCACAATGGTAGACAAATGGATAATGTATCTCGTATTATTGATCGTGATTGCTTTATCTTCAGTATTCAAAAAGCGTGTATGGATTAGTGATGTATTTTTGTTTAAAATGCCACTATATATTATGAATGAAACCAGAGTATATCAAAAAGTAAAATTGTATTAAGTCCTATGTAGTTTTTTTAAGAATAAATGATGTATTAAAAATTTGAAAATTTGAAGGGCAATGTGAAAATTAAAAACGCCGAAAAATTTTTGAAGAAATAACTTCCAATTACCTGAACTGAGAATAAAAAATTATTACACGATGCAAATTTTACAATTGCTCACTGATATTGACGACGTTAGATTTCTATCAGTAAAAAATAAATGTTAGGATTGCACGCCGTTACAATAGGTATAGTAAAAACTGCATTTTGACACAAAACATCTCTGATAATTTGAAAATTATGCTACAAAATTCGTGGATATGACAAGTGAAAAATTTGTTTAGGCAGTTTTTGCTCGAATAGCAGCACGTTTTCCAGTAACAGCCTGAAACGAATAAATTAACATTAACAGAGTTCTTAAAGAACAAGACAAAAATAATATGAATTTAAATTAAGTTTAATTACCTGGAAACCAGATTTTATACTAGCCACTGAACATCTTGAGCCACAAGTTTCACACTGTAAGAAAAATAGTCGAGTATCTTTTTGAAGAATAGTATCCGGAGAGCGGCAAGTGTGACATGTAACATATTCTTTAATGTATCTCCTAAGAACATTTTCTATTTGTTTTTGTTGGAAACGACCTTTAATAATAAGTTGACTATTTCCATCAACAGAACCACTAGTTCCCAATTCAGCAAGTAAAAAGTCCAATAAATGTTTTGGTTGCCTATGGAGTGTTTTACATATCTATAAAAGATATTGTAAAATAAGTAGCGAGTAAAAAAATTTGTAACCGCAAGTAAAATGGAATTAATAGTGAACCTTACCTCTGTGAAATTAGCAAAAGATGTCTTTTTGGTACCTATACGTACTACTTGAGGAGGACGCATAACAAACTTCTGTTTTTTGCCAGCAACCATATCAGGATTCTTTTCCCTCATAATATTAAATACTCTTACCAATAATTCATCATATGTATAATCTCTATCTGATCCAACCCATAAGCTTGTATCTTCTGCTAAGAAATATAGTACTTTTTTAATATATGATCACATATTTATAAAAATTTAAACAGATCTTATTGGACATGTTTGTGTCTAATTTTATTTACTGAATATCATATATACCACATACATGTAAGATTTTTAATTTCAGAATTAACTTAAATTTTCATTATTTACCAATTTTACTTTAATACTACAAAATTACTATTACAATGTAAAAAGCATAAATAACACTGCTAAATGATTCAGTAAATAACAAATTGCAGGCATGATTCCATGGGTATTTTCCTATTATTTATAACATAACATACACAGAAATATGTTCATTTCAGATTAAACAGAGAGTAATATTATCTTTTTTTTAAATTGATGAAATTTATGGAAGTGCAGAAACAATGTATGTTGTGATATATATAGAAAACAGCGAATATAGCCCTTACCATACTCTGCACTTCGCTCAGATTCAGTGCAGCATGTTAACAAATAATGAGTAACATAAACAACTAGTTACTCCAAGCTATAATACTCTTGTAATATATAATATTTACCATTTTCTTTATCTTCTGTTTCCTTACGTTCTTCCTCAGCTACTAATTCATCGAGATCTTTCTTTTTCTTTTTCTTTTTTTTAGTTTTCGAGAAGTCCATGTCTAAGTCAAAAGTATCATCCACGGCAACTTCTTCTGTTTGTTGTTCAACAACATCCTTTTGAAATCATTCATATATAATTATATTAATCAATTTTTAGTTGTTATATTCAAGCACTAACAAAATATTTAATATTTATAATATAGTTGCTTGTTTCCTTCATAATTATATACCTCTTTTCTTGTATCTGGCAAAGCAGCATCAAGTTCATCTAAATTAAATGCTTTTTTTTTCTTCTTCTTCTTTCTTCCAAAATTCTCTAAGTCCAATGTTTCGTCATCTTCAGCTGGTGCAGGAGGTTCCGGCTCTTGATTCTCTTTATCCACACTGGTTTCCATCGCATCACCAGTGCTACCACCTTCATTAAATGCAGCATCAAGATCAAAGGCAGTTTTCTTCTTCTTCTTCTTCTTTTTTAAAGTAGGATCGAATACCTATAAATTTTATAAATAACTCATGGTTTGATATAACTAAAATTTATGCAATTACTATTATGAGTTTTATAATTTATATAACAATTTGTTATATTACATATCAGTTAAATATCAGTTAATAATTTTATTAACACATCAGTAAAATAATTAATAATTAATTAATACAAATAATTGCAGCCACATATTTTATATAATTTAAAACATTGATGAACTTTCATACATGAATGCTTACAATATATTGAACTCAGTGCATTCAACTTCCTTCATATGATTTCATTCTACAGGTTAAATATCACTTTATAGTATTTGAAATACATTGATCCCTACATAATATATTGCAATATATAACAAAACATATTGAAGTTACAATAGCAAAAAAATGACACAATAACATATTACACGTCAAAAAAAAGTTAGACTGAAAATAACTTTATGTTGCTTCAAACTATCCACATGGCTTTGAGGTTGGAATTTGTCAAATAGTATTATTTTTATTTTATAAAATTCTAATTGGAAAGCATTCAATTTACTTGAATAAAAGTTTTATTTTTTCATTTATACATTTCAGAATATTATCAAAAAATTAAAAAGTATGTCAAGATGACCATGCACCCATGCTTTTCAGTGGAACATAAATTTCTAAGGATACTCTTCGATATTCTTGCTTACCGAATCTTCTTCAGTCATTTTGAATATCGCACTGAATGCTGTGATGCCTGCAAAAAACCTATCAATTTACTGAGTTTTTAAATATAAATGAACATTTTAATTTTACGATCTTAATCCTTTTACTCCAAGCATTTATACAGTGCAATCACGTCTTAGTAACGAATATTGCATCAGAAATTCGACTTTTAAGCCCAAGGAGTGATTCACACTCCCGAACAGTCCACGCAAGTTAGCGATTCGTCGTGCATCTTGATAAGCATTTCTATTGGTCGATCCTTTTAGTATCAACTAATGAGAAAATACTTGAAATACAATTTCATACACAGCACTAAATAACCTTTTACTACCTACAAGCTTAAACAAGTATTAAACATAAAAAACTTGATTCTATGTACAAGTTATATAAAAATAAAATGTTTATAAATAAAGGATACTATATGTTTTAAACAAATATATATTATTCGTTCGATGGAAGATCGTATTCATCATACGATGAATTTTGGTTTATTCTGCGCATCTCAACTCTAATTGGTTGATACTTTTTGTAACTAAGGGTAACGCGCATGCGTATTTACAACGTTCATCATGATAAACATGCATATCCAGTGATCCTTCATGTTGTGTACTGATTACATTATAAATCTCTAAATTGAACAATTTATAAATGGAATTTCTGATTATATTAATGATCATAATGTAATGGAAGTTTACTATACCAACATGGGTGCACTCAATTATGTCTGTTCTAAATGCACCATATCTACCTTTTCCTTTCCCTATATTTTTGCCCGCCAGGTATATGCCCGACAAAATAGTAATCGTAAGATAATGCAGGACATTGCCCAGGAATAAGGTGTCCACTGAAGGTAGCTGTGATGCGCGAATCGAGTACGATCTTACGTTGCATGAATAATATATAAATACATTTGATATATCTTTATCTCTGCAAAGTTCTCACACAAATATCCGATAGCTATATGCCAAGTAGCTATACACATATATACAGAAATTTGATACCTATAACCGGAGTACAGGTTATGGATCGAATGGCAGTGATCCGCAGTTTCCAATCTATAATGTGATATTTCATACTTGGCTATAAATATAATTAGTTTACATGTTATTATAATGAATTTAAAGCCAATTTTTGTTTACTACGATCAAATTCTTTGAAAATATACATAATGATTTTAATAAGATGACAAGTTTGCAATGCCAGAAACCTCGCATTACCGGTGCTGTATTGTAGTATTGAATCAAGAATATGTATACATATACTGAATGTTAAATTTTATAATGTTCGAAGTAGTGTTTCGTTGTGATTTTGTATAAATAATAAACAAAGTGTTGATTATTAATGTATTGAGAAAAATTAGTATGATCCACGTCTAAGGAAAAGTTCAATATTATCTGCATATAAAACAAGTTCTCACTCGAAAAATGATACAAAAAAGGCTGGAATGAGTAATGAACAAAAAGTGATGTGATAGAAAAATTCAACGCGTGTTTAGTTGTGTTATATATATTGGTGCATGTCAACGCCTAAATTAAAAGTACGTACTAAATTACGATACGTTCGAATAATTTGTTTATGTTCAATTCTTTTATAAGAATCGATGAATGTTCTATCGATTACACATTTCAAAATGTTTCAAAGGTCGATATCAGTGTTTTTGTGAAATGATTACGCGATGCGAATTTTATCACGAGCAAAAATCTGTGGTAAGCAAATTTATTATTTTCGAATTAGAATAATAGATAATTATTTAAATCTGAAAAGACATTGTTTATTCATAACTTTATTACAAATTATTAATGGTTGTTTTGAATGCTGTGCAAAGTTATGTATTTCTTCCAAAAGTGTTCATAAGTTATTTCCGTCGAATTTAGGGATATATTTTGCGATTCTTTCTAAGTTTATATCTCTATTCTGAAACTTACGTACTATATATAAATGAATGGCATATAAACAGTTAACCTTGAACTGTTCCATAGAACTTTTTCCTTATTGATCGTATTTACGGCTAAAATATAGAATGTGACTATAAAAGTAATAGTCAGAACTTAATGACATAAAGATGAATTTAACCTTTGATTTTGTGTACCGACGTGTGATAAAATTCATCTAATATGTTTATATAGATAAAGCAAGGTAAATACCTGTGCACTTTATTGCGTATACATATAGATACAGATTGCAATTTTACGTGTACGTAGTTACATGTATACCATTTGCGTCATTAATAATAGTTATGACGTGCGGTAGTGTCCGGTAAACAGGGAATGTCTAAATTTTTAAGATTTACGAACATTAAAGCAATACATGGAATAATCTGTTTCTACATTGTCCATTTCTGTGGCCCTAATTCTCAACCCAGGTTCTGAAAGTTTTAGCGACGACACTGTCGGATAGTTGGTTTAAAAAAATTAATACAGAAACATTGTACAAAATTAATCACGAGATGCGATTGCATTCATAGCAATGCAATCTTTCTGATCCATTTATTGTTCATTTCTCATCGCAATAATTATAAAATTTTTAAAAATCGCTAATTGAAAAGACAAATTATCTATAAATGAGATTGTTGTATAGTTTTTTTTTGCTTGAAATTTATGTAGAGAGAAATAGATTGAAAAGGATTGTTTTGAAATAAAAAATGAGTAAGAATAAAACTCGTAAAATAGATTAGATACAGAATTTATCAGAAATTATCCACATTTACGTTGTTTCTTGTTAGTTTCCATTAGTTTTTACGAGGTCAAAAAATTCTATAACGTTTTGGTTAACGAAGGGGGCGTATAGCGATCGCGATACTATTAGGAACCATTTCAATCATCATGCATGTCACAGTTAGTGCATGCGTGACAACAGATTGTAATAAATGTTTATCTGGTTTTCTATAGCTCTTAAGAGCACGGAGGATCAGGGGAAATACTTCAGTCGTCTTGTTTTCGTTTGATCTGGAATACGTGCGTGAAACAACTCTGTTAATTCAAGTCCAAGTTGATTTAAAATGATCCTTAAGTTTGCGGGAAATCACCGTAATAGAAAAATTGTTAGTTTTATCTAATTACATTAAAAATAATACTGGCAAGAGAAGTATAAGTTATTTTGTACACAAAAATGTACAAATCTATATTGGCGGGAATTCCATAGTATTTGATTAAATTTAAATTTCATAGAACGCGATTTAATGTTAACACTCAAATACGCGAAATCAAATTTTCATTTATTATAAAGTATTATTTCGAAAATGATATTTTCAATCCCTGGAAATTAATTAGTGATTAATTAATATTTTATTAATATTATACAGTGCACAGTTTAATATATAGTATAATATATAATATATTTATATAGTAATATAAAATGAAGTAAGAGACATTCAGTTTTTGGGAGTTTTCGATTTATGTCACTTTCATAATAGGTCATTTCTAATATTAGGTTTAAAAATAAAAATTGTTCATAAAAGTTCAAAGAGCTCTGCTGATAAGACAGTTATCTGCAGAATTTCAGTTAAAATTTTGAAATTGCCCGTAATTCAATTATCTGATTATTTTTTTGCGCAACAATTATCATTTATTGATAATATATATACTTGATCTACTAAGCCAAAATTTATTCACTTCACAGAAAAATGACTACGCATAAGGAAAATTCTGCATCGTACGAAGAAAGTCTCGAAATATCTAACGATGAGAAGGAAACGATCAAGAATGAAAACGAAAAAGAACAATCGATGGAAAGACCGAAATGCAGACTCGACGCAAACGGCCGATTAAATCTGGAAGATATTTTATTGTCATTCAATGGACCAGTTAGTCAGGAACAAGCATGGGCATTGTGTTATCAAACGGCCAAGAGTTTGTCACGTTTACCAGACAACAATTTTTATGAACTTTCACAGTTATCACAAATTGTCCTTCACAAGGATGGCGATGTTTGGCTTGACAATCTAATCGGTAAGATGACTGATTATTTTTCCAAGAAAGTTCTTTATCCTGCTTATCGTATAGCGTCTTATCTAATTGTTTTAAATGTAGTGAAGAAAAGAGATGGTAAGAAAAGGTAAATGACTAAAAATATCGAGCATGACTACGTAAAAGAAGGCACATGTTTATGTATATGTATATAATATGTTGTTATGCTGCAGTAATGGACAATTGCGTCCTCGAAGACACGATGCACGATCGTACAAATGTCGTGCATTACTGAATATTGATAAATAGTTTAACAATTTTTATATTCTTAAATTTTTTAATTGTTACATTTTTCAATTTTTGATTTTATAAAACCCAAATCAAAATTTCGGCATTTCATCTGCCCATTACTGTTGTATAGTTCTGTATTTGCAATCCAAATAGTCTTATTTATTATTTTGTGTGTTATATTAGTAATAGTCATATTTTAATATACAATAAAATATGACATATACATTTCAGTAACATATATTTTAGTATAGCAATGGTATATGTACAGCATAGTTGTTATTATAGGTATAATGTATCATATATATAATGTTGTGTTATGAAATGTGTTATTATATTTATTATTTCATGTAACTATGCAAAGTTGTTTTATTGTAAATATATGGTAGATTAATAGATATTACAATGTCATATATATAAAGTGTTGGAATAAGCTGAATAAGATATAACTGTAACTTGCAGTATTTAATTAGTAAAAAGAGTCATACATTGATAAAAGTGGATGTACAATGTTTCTGTATTGCACAACAAATACATCAAACTGTGTTACATAATATGTTCAATGTTGTCTCATTTAAACTTTTCTAGAAATATGATATGGTTTTACAAATCTATTTGTAAATCATGCACGATATTTGCGTTTCATTGAGCCTAAATGTTTGGATAGTGATAAGGAATAATTGTTTGTACGATAAAGTTTTCTGATAATATTATTAACATAACAGAACAAGATAACATAATAGAGCAAAAAAGATTAAGAAAGTAATTGAATTTCGTTATGACACTTTCTAAAGATAATCAATTTCTGATCATACATGAATCATTTGCCAATTTAAGAATTTTTATCTGTATTAATACTTCTGTTACAGAATCAAAACAACCCCATGTTTCTGAGCAAAAGGTAAACTAATTTTTTGTGCAAAATAGAAAGTTTTGAAAGATTAATAATATATGAATTATTTTATGAAAAAATTATATTTCTGTTTTTGTTGCAGGCAGTGTTCTCATTGGGTATGATGATCTTCAAAACGCTTGATTTCGGCCTAGATGAACAAGAAGAAAGGCCATTGTCGCCAGATTTAGAAGCTCTTATCACATTAATGACTAGGGCAGATGAAGGTAACAAAAAGTAATAAGAATCATTGCTTAGTTTGTTAATTCTATAAAAATCTTAGAATAATGAAATAGCATTTTTCTATCCCAATATGGTCGCTGTCCTTGTCTCTCTTGTACAGACCAATGCAAAAGAGATTAAGATTGCTCACTTTTATTCAATGCTTCTCAATTCCCTTGCATGAGACTCAGAGTTAATTAGGACTTAACCTGTTGCTGCATTAAGCCAGACCTTTAATTATAGGGCTTTAAGATTTTACTTTCCACTTTTTTTAAATCAATGGAAGCTAGATATGGTCATACTAGGAAGAAAAAATTTATTTTAATTGTTATCTAGAATGTGAAGAAACGGAAGAACGTCCGCAGGAAACGGACGATGAAGGCATTGAGCGGGACTCTAGCGATGCTGATGTAGATGAATATTTAGTACAAAAAACGAATGATACATATGAAGAAAGGCATTTAATGTATTCATTAAAAAATGTAATGCACGTAAGTGCAATATTTTTTGTTTATTTACGCATGCAGCTCATTATTTTTTATTATCGTAGAATGTACATTAATTTATATATTAATTGATAGTTATGCACCAGGCATATGCAAACGTCGGTTGAATCAGCTGAAGCTCATTACAAGGCTGTAATACGGGCATTTGTTGCCGAAGCTTTGGAACTGTCACAGTTTTTGGATACAGTGGCAGCTGATAAATTGCAAGCTAGTCAAAGGGAAGCTGCTAGTAATGGCAGCAATAAACAAAACTCAATGTCTGTTCAGAACCTTGATACATTAGATTTCATTGATTGGGTAAGATTTCAATAACTTCAGTATAATGTGATTCATATTGCAGATTATATTAACAGTGTAATTTTATTCTTCATTTCATATCATTTTACATTTCATTTAAAAATTATAGATACAATATCATGTTAGCATTTGTAACTATAATTTTGAAGTATCGCGGATGTGATATCGTATTTACATATCATTAATGTTCAATTCGTTCGATGTTTAGAGAAAGACTAAAAACTGAACTGTAGTTTTTGGTAGGTGTAATTAAGTGATGACTTGCTACAAAATCAAAGGATATATGGGAGAAGTTTCGTTTATCGTTTATACGATCTTTTTCCTAATCCTTTTTGCTCCTACAGCATCGTTTAGGGTTATATAACGAAACTCCTCTGTAACAAACCTTACTCTATTTGTAAATCGAACGAATTATCGTAAATGTATGAGTCTCGTTGTCATTCGTGTAAAACTAACAGTACCGTGTCGCATAAAGTCATTTGTCATTTTGCAGAGATAAGATATTTGAGATTTATTGACTTGACTCTCTACCGTTATAGACTGACATTAGGATTTGGAGGGCTATACAAGTATGTCACCATTAATAATGTTTGCGCATGAAGCACTAGAATCTAGATACAACTATTACTGTTAAGCATGTAGCATGATTGTTCACAGTTATTAGAACAGTTTTAATATGCCAATTTTTATGAATTGTAAAAATAGCACTTATTGTAACTGCATGCATTGATGACTCCCTTTCATTTTAAGTATTTTCACCCGTAAAACGTCCTAACAGTTGATTTTTATACTACTTACAAAAAACGGTTTATGTTTAATTAAATTTTTGAAACACTCTTATACAAGTAATACACGTGTTTAATGCAGTTATGGACTTAGGAAATTCAAAGTCATATTCGTCCACAACTTACAAACTGTAGACGAGTCACATACATGTATATATATTTCTTTTACTAAAAAATGTTTTATAATTGATACAAATGCGATTAAAAGTACTATTTCAATAGGCTCGATTTTGGGTACAAGTTATTCAAGAGTTGAGAAAAGGAGTAAAACTGAAAAAGGTAGAAGCTAATTTGGGTTCATCAAAAAATACTACTCGTGGACGTGGGAAAGGTGCAGAATTTGAATTAACGCCTTACGAAATCTTGATGGATGACATCCGAGAGAGAAGATATCGTTTAAGGAAAACACCGTCACCAACGCCTCATTTGCGAAAGGACGCACATGCTGTTATCCTTGAATTTATTCGAAGTAGACCTCCATTAAAAAAGGTAATACTACTATGAATAACAGTATTCCATTTTATCTGTAAAAGTCATTGCACAGTTTCAATGTAAACGAAATAACATTTTACACGTTTCCCATATCAAGTGCATCTTTTGGCTCTAGACCAAATGTCTTTTAACAAAGTAATTTTGTACAGGCTTCGGAGAGACAATTACCACCACTTCAGAAGGAGTGGACTTTATGGGAATTACTCATGGAAAGCATTAAAAAACCACCTAATTTAAGATCATCGCGCAATAGATACGTTCCTAAGAATGAAAGAACGTCCCCCCAAAGTGGTAAGTTGCATTATGTGTTTATTTGTTTAATAGCAATTTTTGCATGCCAAGCTGTTTTACAATATACCTTCATTCGGATATGAATATTTAACAAACTCATGAAAACCAACATATTAACTTTATACATTGTGCATCCATAATTGCAATTATTTTGTATGCATTAAGAAATCATTTGTATACTTTCCTTGCTACTAATTTGTGTGGTACCTCAATAAATCTTTCCAAATATATTGTTTTGTAAATTACAAATAAAATTAACAGGTACTTCATATTTGTATTACTGTCTAAATATTTAATACTGTAATATTAAGATTATAATATTAGTTAAATGGTAAACGCTTAGAATTTAAGAACATTAAATAAATTGAACATAGTTCACAATAGCTCGCGTTATGTCACCAGCTTTGTATAACGGTATATAGCTTATTACTAAAGAAACTCTACATTGCACTTGAGTGTATCTAGTCTGTATTCACTTTCAGTTGAGAAGGGTGGTTCTTTAAAGTTTGCATAAATACAACTCATATGCACGCGGCGATTCCATCCATGTGTTTACATGTACATATGTATAAATGTATATATATTGAATTGATTACGGATGACCGGTAAATACATAGTCACGCGTCGTACACGTGCGATTGTATTTTTACATAAATATATTTAACTAGGAGTATCCATGCGCGAAGCACGGTGGCTGCACGCGCGCGCGCAGCCTACACAGATCCGATCATCTTACCCATTATATTCTCCAGAGTAAAGCTTTGCTAGTTCTACAAAGTGCGACCAGAATAGTGGTATCTGTGGCTTTGTATTTTTTCTTAATAATAATAATAACATCATCATCATCATTACAAATTCCTCAATACTTCTTGTATCCCTAACATTTTCATATTAATTAACTATTTAGAGATTCTTGTGTCGGTCGATGAATGTTAAATGAAGAGTCCATTTAAATTGAAAATTAATATTAGAAAACAAATTTCGCGTTACGCCGTATTATCTCGTATTTCTATGCGTCGTGACTAAGCTTTTTCATTACACATATCCATAATAAATGGAGGGTTGGTCCGAATGAATCATGATTTGCAACGGTAGGCCGGCTTAAGAGCATTGCAAGCCCCAGACCGTCAGCGATCAATAACCGAAAGCGCGCAAAGGGTGAGAGAGCTGACGTCGCTTGAAACGTCATCGTGCAACGCTCTGTAGATCGCTGGCTGGCTGACTCGTGTCGTGTTTCTATCTCTGCGTCGTTTCTTTTCGATGTTTGTCCCTCTCTCCTTTTAACGGAGGAGGGAAACTGCGAGTCGAGCGTGAAATTCAATTGAACTACGTTTAACGTGTACGAGTAAGTCAAGTGTATCAAGAGGAGGATAGGCACACTAACGAACACGTGTGCTTGATGTACAGTCATTACGAGTGGGAGTACGAGCATCGACGTGGACCACGGATTCGAGACGATGGGAAAAAGAGACAGATGAACGAGGAGAACAGCTCGAACGCTGGTAATCAAATATTTTGAATAAAGATCATGGATCAAATAGATTCGATTTGATTGGAATGATAGAAGGTGATGAGCATCTTGATTCCATAGGCTGTGAGATCTTCGAGTCGGACCAGAAAATTCACGGAAAATCGACGAGACTTGGGATTTCCGGTTGGACTTCGTGGTTGTCGCAAGTAAAACCACTGTAAAGAATTGTATCAGAATATGGTATGTCTGGTTTAAATTTACGGTCGTGATCAGCTATTTTAAACCGTTTCATAATTTATTAAGATTATGTTTTGAAACCAGTATCTGCATAGATGTTGTACAACATATGTATTATGCACCAATATAATTTTATCTTATACTATTGATTTTCAAATGATTTTAGAACTGCAGATAAATAACTAATGTAAACAATAGTTATTTTTAATATAACATATTAAACAACTGTACTTATTAATGTTGACATAATCATGCTCTTGCTCAAAATGTTTAAATGTTCTACATCTACATTATGTCATATTTTGTATTAACATTGGTACAATTTTTTACTTTTTTTTGTGATATATTGTTTCATGTATAAAGTGTTTAAATAAATTGAAATATGACACAGCCTCTTCTAATGAAGGACTTCTGGTCACTTTATTCTATGGATAGAAATGATCAGAATTAAACCAGACATACTGTATATTAGAGAACAGAGAGAGACAGTTGAAAGCAGGAATAATGTTATCGACTGTAGGCGGTGAGTCTCGCATGATAGTCCTTGGTGAAGTTCCACCGTCGCAGCCAGAGCAGGAACAGGAATCCGCACAGGATGTGGCGGCACAATGGTTGCAAACAGAGGATCAAACAAATACTACAACTACAACAGCAGGCACAACTACAACCACAACAATGGGCACAACTACGACAAATGTGCCTCCTACAGCAAGTCGAACTAGAACAAATGTGCCACCGGTTCCACAACCACGACAAAGAATCAACAAACCTGACATTAGAGTGCCAGGAAACAGGAATCGTAAGTCGCGTAGAAGGCGCATTACGGTCGCAGGTAATCATACCATTCATCTTTCTTTGATCAACATGCTGGGAAAATTATATAGGAGCAAAGTTTATCAACACTAACCTTTTTTTATAATCATTGAATAATTTCTAACTTTATTCAATAATAATCTTTGGACATTAGTTCACTGTTAAGATCATATATAAGATTGTTAAAAATAAATTTTTATGTAAATTGTTCATTATCTTAATGATATGAAGTATAAACTTTATTTCTTTAATATTATTTAATACCACTAATAGATATTTATTATCTATAGAGTTCATGACCAAGTGATAGATTATATTTACAGATTAAATATTAAGTTATGGAAAACTAAATACAAACATATAAATTCATTTATGTAACTTTAATGATTGCATTTGACCCTACGCGTACACAGGGAGCAGTTATGTATGTATTTTTAAGATTTACTGAGGTACCACAAGCTTATTAATGTTTCCTTTCTTAACTGAACTTCAATCACATGTCATATTCACTGGTCATTAACATACATTTCATTATGTTTCCCAAATTAGTCATGTATATAATTTGAATTTATACCCATACACGCAATTTTTTAGAGTACATCCAGAGAAATGAAAATGAATCATCCACATCTTCAAGACCGCGAAGGGAGCAAGAAAATCTCGAAAATTCTTCAAACAAAAAGAAAGTTATTCACGTGGATTTTGATTTAAAGGTAGACGTGTATAATAATTCTGAGATGAGTGAAATAGCTGAATACTGAAATTTGAAAAATTGTATTTCATTTGTCATGAAATTTTAAAAATTGATTACCTTTTCAATAAACAGCTTGATGCCGAAGATGAGGATGACGACGAAGACTACAACGATGAACTTGCAGTAACAAAATTCGAAGAAGAAGATGAAACATCACACTATTGGCAACTTAAAGAAGGTTATTCGTTTGTAGATAGGGATAGTGCTCGTAATAGGCATAAAGATCATAGGGACGATGACGAAGCAGGCTCTGCAAATCCTTGGCGGAAAACGGGTGGGCTGCGTCTTACGAGAAACGAGTATCACCGATTTTGTGATGCTCAACTTGAATGTAATTATATCACTTGGCAATTTTCAGAATGTTACGAAATTCTTGATATTTTAATCAATAAATCAATTTTATTTCGTAGCTTATGATCTCGCAACACAATGCCCATCTAGAAGAGCATCAGCTCGAAAACATGCAGCTAAGCGTAGTATAGCTCTTACAGCGCTAACTGGAACTACTTCTCTTCCTCATTCAAGACCTCAGAGTCGCCAGCACATAGGCGTGACTGAGTCGACAGTGAGTCAAGGCCCGAGTCCTAATATTAGTCTGAATCCTAGTCCTAGTTTGAGTCCTCAGCCAAGAGCAAGGCAACCACGTCGGTCGCATACCATTGCTGAAGGTACAAAAGATTCCGAAGATCAAAACGAAGACTGGCAAGATGACAAAGGACAGGTAAGGATAGTAATCATAACTGAAATGAAAGGAATTAATTCGTGTAATATAAACTTTTATATTGCGAATAAAAAAATAAATATCTTATCTAATATCAATAAATATTTTGCTAGAAGCCTACATTAGGTGATATGTTCCTGGACGAAAGACTTTCTCTAACTCTTGAAGAGATTGTGCATATACGTAGTGTTCTTACCAAAGCCGAATTGGAATCTCTACCCGTAGAAGGGCGCGTGAAAGAAGATGTAGAAAAGAGACGGGTCTGTTTTCTTTGTTTGAAAACTAGATTTGGATTGTTAGGACCTTGGGGACAACGTTGTCGTTTGTGCGAAAGGACTGTATGTGTAAAATGTTACTCCAAAGTAAGTTCTTCGCTTGCTTCATTGACAGTTAAATACAGCAATAAATTTGCATTTATGTAACAACTTAATATTTCAGATGCGAATTCCAACAGAGCATTTTGCCCACGTTCCAGTAGTTTTATTGTCGCCTGGTCTTCTTCTTTCCCCATCATCCTCAGAACCTGATACCAGCAAAAGTTCTTGGCTTAGAGGCAGCGGTGCAGCTGGATCTGCACCGGCATCACCAGCCTCTAGGCGTAAAGATTCGTCGTTGAAAAGTGTCACGCCATCATCAACGCCAACTACGACACCCGTTTTGATACTAACACCGACTTCTACACCGCCTTCTCACGCGCGCCGTGAAATGGAGAATCAAGAAAAAAGGTGATTAAAAAGGAATATGTATTTGATTATTTGACTTGAATGTACTATTCATTAAAATAGTTTTATATTTAAAAAATTATATAGAAGCTACAAAGGCAGCGGTAGTCCAGCAAACGTTTCATCACCGAAAGCATTTCCGACTTTTGCTAATCAAAGCTCGGAACAACGACTTGCCGCAGAACGATTGCGGGGTGTTTCTATGGTTGTCTGTCACGATTGTCGCATAATGGTTATACAAATAATTAAGAGTTCAAGAACCACACGGGCTACGATACGCAACAATGTTATATCACGACTTACTTTGAACCTCTCGCCAGCCTACGTTTAAATTCTTCAAAAACGAAGTTCCACGCACGAGATTTCTATTTAAAAAAAAAATAGCGCATCTTGTTTTTGATTCTAACGATGGGTAAAATGCTGTTATGCCAATAAGTGAGACACATAGCTTAGATTTAATTCTCCTTGTACCAGTGTCTTCTTGTTCCCCGTATGCTATTAATCTTCTATAAATAGCTAGTATCTCTAAAACAACGAGTGAATCAAGTGTTACGAATTGTGATTGTATATTGAAGGATTGGGTATATTAGTTCTAAAGTTGAATATTTAATTTCGACAGGAAATTGTAAATTATTATTTAAGTGTATTATTTATTATTTATTATTTTTGTTATTGCTAGTGTATGATTTTCATGAAAAATCTAGTACTTAAAGAGAACAAAAGTTTCATTTCGCATTTAAAAATGATATACTTGGTTGAAAGTATAGCATGCAAGAAAAATCAAGTTGAAACATATTTAAGTGAATATGGGATGTCAAAGAAAAATCTATAAAATTGGCACACAGTGGCATCTAATATAGTCTACTAATATAATGCGTACTACTACAGTACGTACTTACATTCAGGCTTATACTTAAGTAGATCGTTAATGCATGCAAATTTAAAAACGATACGATTAGAATTAAGTGTTTCATTATGATGGCTAATGTTCCGTTAATGGTCCTCGATGACGATGAATCGTTTTTGCTTCCCAATTCAATAATTACTATTAATATTATCATAATAATAAATTAATCAAGGCGATTATATTATTAATGCGCTGTGTGCATTCTCAGTTCATAAAAACTGAGAATTCTTGTTTAATTCGATTCATTTTCTCGAAGACAAACGTGTACATATATGTTCCCTTTGCTCCCACATTGTTGTGAACCCCAAATCTAAAGATAATATCGCATTTAACGTAAAATTTAGTTGAGAAAAATTATCATAAGCAAATCAATAAGTGAAAGAAAATTGTTCAGACACTAATCTATATCGATGTGCCAGAAAGTTCGTTTCTCAAACGATCAATAAATATTAATGATATATTGATCATCTGAGATCTAAATAAGATTGACGAAATCAAGTTAAAATAAATTATACTATTTCATAGAGATGTTTGGGTACCCGACATTTCAGGCTCAGCTCAAGTCGGGTCAAGCAACGTCAAACGAATTCGGATGTGTATCCGAGTCGTACGAACTCTTGGGTAGTACGATTATTTTAAGTTGCAGAAAATTGATCGAACTGAAACAAAATCTCACAATACTCAACTGAATTTAAACGGGTTGAATTAAATTGCAACGCGTTGAAGAAAATAATTTTATTTCCTTCGACTTAATTCGATTTTAAACGGGCTACTCAAGAGCTCGTATCTCGGATTTGTAACCAAATTCGTTTAGCATTTACTAATCTGACTTGACATAATTCAATTACAAATATATCCCTATTTATTAATGCAAATACTTCAGTTGCATAATAGCTAAGCGTATAGCAGTTGTACCATTATTTAATTTTCATTTGTACATATTGCCGATTCTTTTGTATTCGTAACATATTTAC
This sequence comes from Megachile rotundata, assembly GCF_050947335.1. Classification (NCBI taxonomy): domain Eukaryota; kingdom Metazoa; phylum Arthropoda; class Insecta; order Hymenoptera; family Megachilidae; genus Megachile; species Megachile rotundata. The sequence continues at coordinate 19,988,368 of NC_134983.1, forward strand.
TTTTATTTACAACCTTCACTAATAATCTAACGAAGATGAGAGGTACGCATACATAAGCACACACGTACATTTAACCAGTAAAAGAATCAATCAAATAACCCCGGAAGAAATTATCGCTTTTTGCGTCCGTCTGACATTAATTTATTTTAAGAGAAAATATATTTATTTCATAACAGAGGGTCAAAGTCGGATGCACAACTGTATTATAAGCGTGTTTTCATCATAATTCGTGTTAATTTAAACTTTTGTATAATATTTGTGATATTAATTTATTATTTTGTATGTCTGGTATTTATTGTAATTATTTATTTGATTCAATGAAATCACGAGATAAAATGATTTCTTTATACTGTACATATATGTTCTGGGATTTGTATGAAAGTGTAGAAAAATTTTATTTATTGTAACATTATTGTTTCATGTACTCCTTATTTATATATAGTGTTATGCAATTCTAACAAGAAGTTTATTTTCCTTTTCTTCGTATCTGATGTAATTTCAAATAAATTTATTGTACGGTGAAACAAATTGAGACACGGAGGAAATTGCATTAAAAGGTGACTCTTGTTACAGTCACGTTTATAGAGAAATTAGTACAAGGAAGTGGCTGTTCGCTTGCACGGGCTAGTGCTATTCAAAAGGAAATGTACAAATGTTAACCATTGAAGGTTCAAAGTACAAAAGAAAGAAATGCGAATTGCACTAACAATTAATGCTGGTATGCTCTAGCACCAAATTGTATACACGGCAGTGGAACTATAAATTTGTTGAAATGTACATTGGTAAACTCTATAAACGAGTGGATTGTTTCAGTTGAGGATAAAGTTTATTTTTTTAGTCTCAGGTAGATTTTCAATGGTTTTCAGCCAAAAATCAAAATGACATTTTATAGTACCTCAAAACAATGTACAATGACAGATTTTTGAAAGAAACTACGTAATACAAGGCATTATGATACTTCGTGCAAAAAACGTAAACATGAAATTCTATTTGTAGAATATTATTGTAATAAAACTAAACTAAAACTCCTAACAACAGAGTCACTATGGTATGATATTATAAAGATAAGAGGACTTATGTGATGACAATTATTGAAAACTTATTTATTATATTGATTTATCATTTTTTTTTATGTGCAATATATATGTACGTTATGAATAATGATTAAAACCTTTGTTTCTATGATGAAGTTGACCAAATATATACTAAATTCCAAATCAACATTTGAAATGTTTACGAACCAAAATTTATTATTTTATTTCATTATTTATTGCGAGCATTAATATAGTTTTTAGAAAGATTAACCCATTCATTTCCAAAGAACAAAAATAGCTTAAGTCAGATTGATTAAAAGTTTCTTTTAATTTTATTAATAGAAATATTCAGTTATATATCTTCCTAATTATTAATTTACACGATTGCTTCAATTCTTTAATCTTACACTAAAACTAAAACGAACGGTTGAAATAATTTTATGATTCAAATGAATTTGTCATTTCTGATTTAATACTATTTCATACCTTCAGTTTGTTCAAACAGATAATATTTTTGTACATACATGCGAGTTGCTATTGCTATTTTCAACAGGTAATTTGTTGTCGTTCAAAGCACAAACTTAGCGACGTTAACGTTGTATTTCATCAAAGTAACACGATGATAAATTTATATTATTTCCGTATATTGCTTATGTTGTAACGATCACGATCGCCAAATTTGCGCTTTATTCGTCACATTCACTGCGCACGTTAAACAAATTTACACATTAAACGAATATGATTTTATTTACATTTGAGCGACAAATACACAATAGTTGTTCTATCGAATCGCAGTAGTACTACGTATTCTTCTCAATGATTTCAAAGAAACATATCAATATGAAAATTTATCAGTACATTCAAACGCAATTTGACGTGAAAAATGATGATGATGCAACGTATATTGTTCTACAACGATATACGTGATTCATACATATCATACTGACGCACAGATGATAACAATCGTAATTCATTTATCGGCTACGCTTGCATAAGAAAATAACATGATAGATTTCGGTCTTTAAAAATTCATTTATAAAATAAGAAATATATTTTTCACGAAAATATATATACTTAAAAAATGAATGTCTGAAATGCGAATTATATACATAATGTAATGTTAGCCGTAAAGCTTATACAGTGGGTCATCGTGATAATCATCCACCACATTCATTTTCTAATTCCGCTTAAAAAGATGCTATGTTAGACAGAATCAAATGACGCCTCAGACTATCAGTTAGTCCGTGTCCCTACAAATCAGTTTGCTATAATTTATATTGCCGATCAATCTCATTTTTAAACACAGAAATTTAGAAATCAGGTAATTCAAAAATTTCAGAATTTCTAAATTTCTAATATGAAAAATGTGAGATGATTTAAAGCACGACAAGGAAGAGCAATCTCGCGGTATAATTTATGGCATTTTTGGTTTATGGAAAACATTATAGCCAAGTAGATATAGAAGGAGTTGTTTCTGTGATTCAATGAAGTGAGCAAATGAAGATGGCTTGCGAGTTACCCCTTGATCATGCCTACATTATATGAACATAACATTCTCATAGTATAAGTAATAATACAATTCCATCTATGTTATTGCTTGTTTGCATATAAAAAAGGAACCAAAGTTTGTTGTATATTTTTAACAAAATGAATATGCTTATGTAATGACGTTTATGAAACGTGGTTCACAATAAAAAACGTCCATCTGTAACACTTTGACAAATATTAATTTTTTTTTTTGATTCTGTTACGTTCACTAAACAATAGCAATTACTCTCTATTAATTTGAAACAATTCTGAGGACTTCTTTCAATAAAAGAATAAGTATCATTATTGCATTATAACTATTGCAATGTCATAAAAATAAAAAGGATACCTCTGTCTTGCTTTTAGTACAAAATGATGTAAAAATGACGACAAAATATATTGGACGATTTTCACTGTGTCCCACTGTACGTTTACTTTCATGCGTTCTTATACCTCATTCATGTTTAATTTCTCGCGCTAACACAAAGCAAACAATGTATCCGACACTATTCTAAAAAATTGTTTACAACGAAGTGAGGGGATAAAGCTAAAATATTTAAATTCTACATTTTAGTATCTAATCAGATTTTACGATTGCAATAGATGAATAACATTAATCATCGATATTCATCTCAAACAACATTCCTGTACAAGATGGTCTACTATAGTAACAAGTGGAAAACGTTGTCCTAACGCTTAAAATGATATGTTAAAAGAAAAAAGTAAAAGAGAGCGTGTAAGAATAATTTCCTGATGTTTGCAATAAATTTGAGATCAGCATGTACAGGAATATATTCTAGATAATAAGAATAAACTTAAACCTCTGTCAAATAAATAAATAGAAAAGTCGCGTATTAAAGAATGTGATGTTTACTGGAAGACGGTATTAGAGTCTGACTGCAAAATTTATTTTTTCTTTGATAAGAATTACAAGAATACAGTTGTAATATTTCGATTATCAAAAATAATTAAAAATGTTATTCTTTTTCATTTAGTGTATTTATCGTTGATTAAAATCATTCATAAAATATTTAAAAACAATTCCAAAGACGTAAAAAACAGTTATTATTATAAAACAAATAAAATAATGTACCACGAAGATTAAAATCATTTTTATACAAAAGCAATCGTAAATTAATACTGAAAAAATCACAGAAAAATCAAGTTCAAAGAATTTAGAAATGGTTGCAACTGTATCCATTAATTCTTACAATTACATAAACTACCGTTTACACTAAAGTGCTGAATAACAAATTCGGCTATTCGCTGAAAATACAATCTTACTTATCCTGTAATTCATCCAGCAGATTTTAATAAAAAATTAAAAAAAAACTCTTGTCACTATATACCCGTAATTTAATAGTCAGCACTCTGGTTATACGGTTCTTAATTTATACAGAAACAATCATTAAACAATGATTAACGTATCAGACAAGTAGCACAAATACGTTGAGGCCCGATACAGTCATCATGACAAAACGCTCCACATTGACGACATATTACCATAGCACCTCGCATGTTACATTCACATGGAGGTGGTGGATCGCCACCCATTATCATACCAGGTGCTCCAGGTTCAGCGCCACCTCCTCCTCTACCATCAGTGCCTCTCGCTTTCAACGTTACAGCTTGATGTGAACCCTCTCCTGCACTGGCCGGTCTGCCACGTACTAAATGCACTCCGACACCCATCCCTGCGATTTGTGGAGGTAGAGGTGGAGCAGAGGATGCTCTCGGCGCACTGTCTCCGACACCTGTCCTTTGTACAAGTATATATTGCCCTAATCCGCTTGTTGTCGTGGATCCTAATTGTGCTACAGTATTGCTTTCTGGAACCTAAAAATGTACTGCTATCACTAACTGTGAAAGAATTTGTCCACTTTTATATAATACAAAACCATGATTTTTCTTTCATCGAAGATTAAGCTGCTACGGTTGCAGTGGAGAATAAATTTTTCTATCTTATTCTTGTTCGTTTTATTTTCAAACAAAAATTATTGAGTAAATATAATAAATTACTCAAATATTTTGTTTCATAGCCTGCTATTTATTGTAACAATATTCAGTATTGTAATATTGCTTCCACTATTATTAGGAACTCAATATTAGTGAAAAGATTTACTTAGTTAGGTACCAGTACGATACAATAATCATCACAAGCCACCCGCAAAATTAGTACTATATATACAGAAAAATATAAAGTGGTATATGATACAAAAGTTTAACTCTCTACTTTGTACAAATATTTCAAATACAGGTGGCAAGATTAAATAAGTAAAAATACGTATCTTTATATTTTTCCTAAAATATTAATTTACAATAATTTATATCTTAACTATATTATTTAAAACTGTAGCACAACTTTCCAGTATTATTTTTAGTTTAACAGTTTTATAAGGAATCATTTGCTTATATCTACTTAACGTGTACATAACAATTCTTTGTTAATATATTATAATTTATTTTTTGTGTCGCTTGAAAGTTCATTGTTTAATATATATTCTGATTATTATATCTAGTAATCAGATAAAATGAAAGGAATTATACACCCTTGTCTTGAAACGAAAATAGAAGAAACAAAACATAAGCAAATACAGTGTAATATTTCAAAGAAATATACCTCTGCTGACGTTGCTTGACGTGCTGTTGCAAACACATGTCTCAGCATAACTGCTTGTGTTTTATTTTGAGCTTGTTTGTTTTGTATTGTTTGTGATGGTTTTTGAGTTTTAACGGTCGTAATTGTACGACCACCAGATTTATTAGTAGTGAACGCGCCATCACCTCTAGCAAGTAAACTAGGTGGGGGTTTTAAATGAGCTTTCAATTGATCTCTATTCGGTGAACTTTGTATAACCTGTAATTAAAAAAAATCTATGTTTATAGACAATTCTTATACAAGAATTCCTACTAATATGCTAAACAAATTTCTACAGAAATTCAAGAGTCACCAAAACTTGTACAAGTGACATAGCAGTTAACTTATTAATGTACAGTAAACTATGCACGTTGCCTCTAAAATTTCAAACTATGAAAAGTTGAAAAGAATTATTGTCAATTTTAAATATAATATAAGTTGTTTATATTACCGCTTGACATATTTGATAGCTGCGCTCCAAATTAACAGCTCCAGGTGGTTCTTTTGTGCTACTACGAGATCTACCTCCGCCTTGTTCCTTATTACTGCTCCTAGAACCTCTTTGACTACCTTGATTGTTAGAGCGGGAAGATCTGGACGTCACCGCAACTGTTGCTCCTGGATACTGTTGTTGTTGTATAGTTGCTACAACTTGACGTGGCTGCGTAGAAGCTGACGTTTGATGTTGAATAACAATGGTATTTTGTGCGCGACTTTGAGGTTGTACGCCAATTGCAGCCGTCACAGCATTCGAAACTTGATTCGGTGTTACGTTGTTTCTGATATTCCGTGCGTTATTATTTTGAGCATTTAACTGGACTATTTCTTCCTGCGTTCTCATTATATTCACCTGCGAACTAGTGTTCTGTTGATTTTGAATTTGAGCCGTAATTGGAGACGTACTGTTCAAAGCTGGGGCATTAGTTTGATCAGAATGGAAACTGGTTTGCACGAATCTGATCGACTGTAATTGTGGAAAAGCAATAATAGGTGAACTCTGTGACTGAAAATTTTTCATTATACAACTTGCGCCTGGTGTGCCGATTGCAAGGCCTTCTGATTGAAATGGAGTTCCTTGAACAACCGGTAACTGAATACAGTTGACCGATTCTACATTCGATTCCGTGTTAATAAATTGTTGAGGTGCATTCGTTGAATCAGTTGATGTAGGTGCATCATTGCATTCATCTTGAGTAGCCACCGTAATATTAGCAGCTACAGATCCATCGAGTGCTGCGGCTACTAACGGCCATGGAACTTGAAGCTCTTCTTGTGTCTTTATAAAATGAAATCAACTTCTTTCAGTACTAAAACGTATTGTTTTTCTTATTATAAATGTTTACTATTTATGTACTCACCCTATTATTATTAGTAATATTATTAACTGTGGGATCCACCGGCCAACTACATTCCAACATTTCAGAACAAACATAATTATTAGCCTCTCTAAGAGCTTCGTCTTCATTTCCGTTATTTACATCTTGTTGATCTCTAGGAGCTTCCGATGGTCCAGACACTACTTGTGTTTCAGTTTCTTCTGCGCTGTTTGATCCCATTTCCATTCCATCAAGTATGGGATACATTATTTCTTCAGGACATCCTGAAATTTCTTCATACGCTTCACGCATTTCTCCTCTTACCTAAAAGAAATATATATTTATCAAAATCATTTTTTAATTTTGTAATTCTTATTTTATAACTGGTATTAGAATATCACCTCTAGTTCATGAATACGTTGTAACGTTTCACTGTCGATTTCCATTCCTTCGGGAATTTGTGATTCGCCGTCTGCTGGATTTTCATGAGTCACTTCAGGTGTTTCAGTCTGATTATTATTAATTAACGTAGAATCCTCCATAACAATTTCTGTTGGTCTAATTTGCTCGTGCGATGGTGAGGTTTCAAGCATAGTTGTGGTTTCACAATCGGACATAGGATAAATTTGTTCTTCCGACATCTGAGATATTTGTTCTTCTGACATTTGAGATATCTCTTTCGATATTTGAGGTACCTGTTCTACGGAAGATTGAGGCGTGCATTCTGCTGACAACTGAGATGGTGTTTCCCTAGATGTATGAGATATTTGTTCCGCTTGCTCGTTAGATCTCGGTGAAGCAGTTTCTTCGGGTAGAAGCATCGTTTCTTCTTCTGATACTTCAAGAAGGTGATTTTCCATTGGTTGAAGATCTTTCTCACTTTCAGATAAATGAATGTCGTCATTATACACTTCCGATATTTTCTCTTCATAAATTTCTGTTACTACTTCCTTTTCTTCGATTGTATCTTGCTTTTCAGTTAGATTAATAACCTTATCGTCTTCCTCTAATTTATCTTGATGCATTTCAGCGTCTACTATCGTTTCTACAGAACTTATGTTTACAGATTCTATATGTTTTTCATCAATTAATGCATGCGTTGTTTCATTATAGTGTGTTGGTAATAATTCTTGTATGCCTGTTGTATCATTCAGTTCGTCTGAATTATTTATACTCGTTTCAACTTTACAGTTATCTTCCTCAACTTTATCTTCAGACATAATAACAGGGCAAGGAGTATCTAATACAGGCGTATCTACATTAGATTCTAAACGAAGTCTTAAGCTTGAACGTGTTACCGCTCCTCCGGATCTTGATTCCAAAATACAATGAAGACCTGATCTAAGTTTAGGTTCACGTTTTTCACCCCATATAGGTTCAAAATGTTTTACTTTCCAAGGATCTAATTTATTCTTATCTCTTTCTGCCTCCATTTTCAATCGTTGTTGATTTTCTGGAGTAAACTCTCCTTCTGCTAAGCGCTTACGCCATTCTAAACATGCTCTTGCAAAGAATTCATTGTTTAGCCCAGATATAGCAGCATCCTAATAACAAATGAAAATTATAATTATAAGTTTCAAAATATATAATACTTTGGTGGGTTTCCAAATTACCTGTCTATCCACGGCTGGTAAAAGCTGTGCAAGTTTCCTTTGATACAAAGGTGGTAAACCTTGAAATGTATGCCTATTTAAAAGAGCACGCAAACTTGTACTTGCTAGAATACTTGCTGGAGACTCAAGATCTACGAGACCAGCTTCTAATTGTGCAGTTGCTGACAATCTTTTTGTTGATCGTCTACGCCCAGACTTCAAACTAAATCCTGGTAAACTTGCTAAAACTTCTCTCATTGTGGCAGCAGGCTCTTCAGTTGCTATATGTAACATTAAGTCAAAATGTAATAACGAACAAATAAAAATATATATTTTTCAATTCATTAAATCTATTTCTTTCGTAAAATTTGCTTTCAATAATATTTGTATATATTTAAATAACAACAAACGTTACATTAATAAAAACATTTTACTTACTGGTGTTAATATGCTGTACATTATTGACTGGAGATGGTGGATCATTCGGTGGAGGAGGAGGTAATGGTTTAACAACAATCCTTGGTAGAGTACGAGAATTACCAGCTGCGATAGTTGTATTTTTCCTACGCCTCTTGGCCTGCTGTCGTAACGCATGTTTGATAACTTTTTTACTGTGCACCATGCTAGAATAGCCAGAACAACCTGGACTAGTTTCACACCCTTCACCTTTGGCAAGTTCTACATCTGTGTCCATGACAAGTACCTATACTACGAACATCGTTGATCGAAATGCCGGCAAACTGAATGTGAATCCACGATAATGATTTGTTCACTCAAACATGGGTATTACGTATTTTATTTCATATTGTCAGAAAAAAAGACTCCAAAAATGCTTATTCTGGTTTCAGAAATAAACATTCTTCAATAATAGCACCTAAATGACATTTTGATAGAATTAAAAAAACTTAAACGATATGTACCCTAGCTTTTAATCCATGTCGTTCGAAGAATTGTTCACGTACGAAATTCAAGTAAATTTCTGAACTTCACTATATTTTAAGCCATTGGCAAAATGCCATTCGGAAACACTCGCAATGTTCCGCTTCTATCGGCCATATTGTATTTACATATTTATACCATGAAAGCGCCATCTCATAGAGTGTTTCCTAGTTTGATGCGCACGTTTAATATTTCTATTCTATTTAACATAGTCGTTTGTGCCGTAGATATTTTAATTATATATTGCTAAATTTAAAGAAAGATACAAATAAATTAAGAATAAAAACAAGCTTATATTGTATTCAATTTTCATTTCTTGTATGTTTCTTCTCTATTCGGTTCTACACAGTCTATAATCTATGATAATACACATGCGCTCTTCTGACACTAATGTGCTGAAAATATATACCCAGCAGACAGAAAGTTTTATATCTAATTCTTGTTTATTGCAATATATTTCAGTTTAAATAGCTTTTCGTATAATAAATATACTAAAACAATTAAAGTAGAGTATTCTTTTTACGCTCGGGTACAACATAAATAAGTTTCCTTTGAATAAGGATAATATACAAGAAGTAGTATTTCACATTTTTCATTTCATAGTTTTGACAGACCAATACATATTTTGGTGTTGAGGGTTTATCCATTAAAAAATTAAATATTCTTTTGTATACTAACTTTTTGTTTGCTGAGTATATTCGGCGTCACAATAATTATAAAAGCGCATGCGTGTTACCATAAATTACAGAATATATAGAACGAAACAGAGTTAATATTACATTAATAAACGCTGGCTTGTTATGTAGCAAGTTTATTTTCCTGTGAAATAATCTACTTTCCTTTGTTATGACCCTAATGAGAAAACTACATTTCAAATTGTAATGAAAACTATGAAATTTTTTATTGGATAATACAAACTATTTGAACAAAAACTTCATGTACTGTATCAATAAAATATTAACATATTCGATAAATATGTCTGTCATTATGTATACATAGACTTAAAAGTAATTAAATATAACAAAATATGAAAATCGTGTTTACAATTTTTAGCGCTTGTTTCAACTCTACTACTTCAAAGGTCATAAAGCTATCGATATCGTATTCGATACTTCAGAACTTTTTAAATGAAATTTTATTAATTCTTTTAACGATATAGAATACCCCTAATAATTTTTAATACGCGTCATTTTAAAAATAGAATAATTGTTGTGTGTACAAAATTCTCGTGCAAAATTGACTTAAGGATTTTTTCTTGTAATTGCCATTCTACATTTCCCGCCAACATGGCAAATATGGCGGAACTCGTCCCGTTTCCCGCCAAGCCCTCACGGACCTCTTGTATGGCGCACCTCGGTTGTGTTGCGATAGAAATTAATTGTGTTTTCTCACGGTTTTTTTAAGTTTCCCAACGAAAATGGGACAGTCGGACGACGTTGAAGATTCTACTTATAGTAGACATCAAGATTTGTGTCAGAAATTAAATATGGATGCGACTGCTGCAGCCGAAGCCTGGAAATCTTATGAAACAATCAGACAAAATTATACTCTTGAGGTACTTTTTAAATTACTCATTATCAGAATTGTTATGAGTTCCACCGTCTTTTAGATTTAGACGATACTATCTCTCTAGTGCTTTGATGACAGATCATGAATATATTATTTTTCGTTTAATTTTCAATGCGCGAACTGATCAACTCTATTCAACGTTTAATATTGCCGAATTCGCGGTTTGTTTTGTTCAAACGATTAAAGCGCACCAATTTAAAATAACAAGGAAGTACATTGATCAAACATATCAATTTTGAAATGTGAGAGAAATGTTTTTACATATTAAAAGCAAATTAATAGAAAGCACTGAACTAGACCTGCCACTATTTGTTTCTTTCTTATTTATGCTTGTAACTCCAAATGTTAATTTTATAATTTTTTGTTCATTATCAGTGTCTTCCCATATGCATAACTCCCTTTTTTCCTAATATATGAAAATATTTATGGAACATTTATATCTATTAATTCATAAATATGTGAAATTACGTATCTCTAAAATTTGATGTCTGTTTTTAGGGTGATCAGTTACATTGGATTGGATGTGCATTATACGTAGCATGCCGTAAGTCTTCTATACCTACTGTTGGAAAGACTGGTCCTAATGTGGAAGGCAATTGCGTGTCATTGACACGTTTGTTACAATTGTGTAATCTTCCATTGATACAGTTCTTTACCAAAAGTAAGTCTTGGGCCGATATGGCCAATATGCCACAAGATTTTCGGTCGAAGATAGAGAAACTTGAAGGGAATTTTGCTGTTTCTATGGTTATATTTAAAAAGTATCAACCAATATTTACCGATATATTCAAAGATCCTGAGGATGATATTTCAAGACCACCTAGATCTAGACGACACAGGGCAATGCCTTGTACACCTGGCAGAGTATTTGAATTTTGTTGGACATTATTTATTTGTATAAAGGGAGCTTTTCCAGATATCTCGGATGATTTAGTTAATTCTTATCATTTGCTTTTGGCCTGCTGTGATTTTATATATAGTAATGCTCTGTTGGCTAACAGGAAGGATCTTTTAAATC